>NC_084948.1:1200000-1500000 GCF_949316205.1 Platichthys flesus | reverse complement strand
TTGCTGCTCCCTCTGCGGGGAGAAACATCTTTCTCACCACCTTGGCCACGCTTTTTGTGTGCTTTGTACAAACAGGCTTCTAGAGTGTCAGTTAAGGTTGGTAAGCAAAGGCCTTCCTCTCTTTTACCCAGGTTGACAAACACAAAAACACCCCATTTAAATTGGTGATGGTTGACTAAATATTAGAATAGTGATATATCGTGAAATACAGTTCCATAGTGACTGAAGCAGCCATTTGAATAAATCAAAACATCTCTGAAACTAAAAGGTGTACCTTATAAACTGGACGTGAATATATCTGGTCTATACTAATATATTAAACATGTTTTTTGGGCCTTAAAACAAGCTCCAGACATAGATTCTGACCCAATAAATTTCACTTAATTTCATTTGACAAAGAGGGATGTCATTGTATCAGAAACGTAATGGGAGCCTGAAAGAATATCCTGCAGATGAATAGAAGTCGATTGACTATATGTGGGTTTAACGACACTACATGTTTTAGTGCTGGTGAAAAAAGTCTGTATTACTCTTTAGATCTGTTGACCACATGCATTTAAGCCCAGTTGCCTTTAATCTCTGTGCACACAGACATGCACTTTGTGGTTGATAATACGCTTCAGTAGTCCTCGTGTTTCTCTGCCAGCCCAACAGGCATGAATGCTGCTCGCCACCCTGGGGTCCTGGTTAATAATTGGCTGACTCATTCTTTCGCTGAAGGTAGCGGGATACTGGCTCACAGTGGATTCCTGGGCCTGCACTCAGAGAAAGATTCCCAGAGAAACAACTTCTGATCCGAGCTATGTGTCACCAAGACAATCTATCTATATTCTGGAGTGCAGGGCTGAGGGTTGGAAGGGAAGCATACTTTTGGAGTCCCTCTGTGCAGCTGCCATAGAGATCCCAGAGGAATGTGTCCCAGTTTGACTCTGGAAGCCTCTCTGAGGCGGACCGACAAACATCAATTAGCCCCTCCAAACTTACTGTAGCTAAAAGAACCACCCACACAGCAACCATATCTCACTCTTGGTTTCATTCATAGTACGTTCCTCAGTCTCAAACTGTGTCAAGCATGAAGGATTAGTAGTGAATTGCTTTCCAAAGCAGGCTGGAAAACTGCCAGCGACAAAAAAAGGCTGGAACACAACTTTAATGTGTCAACATCTTGTAGAATGTAGCAAGAGTGTAACATTTCCTTCGGCCACACTCCCAGGGCAAAAGACGGAGCAATGGATGGTGCTGCAGCCAAAAAGAGAAATACAGTTATGAGGATTTGCATTAGCAGCAATGGATAAACATCAAAGTGAACAGTTTTTCTTGTGCCTTAAGAAGCCAAAAAACAAAAGTATATTGCGTGAGGGAAACTAAGGGAGTGGAAGGGTGTTTTGTCCCCGTTAAAACGCTGCTTTAACAAACTCCCACTGTTTCATTCCCAGATCAGATGATTGGCTGCCCTCCTGGTGATTCCCCTCTAATCTCAGAAATATTTCTGCGTCTGAACATGCTTTGGGTCTCAGCCAGCCCGACCCCTCTCCGCTCCATCCGGCTGTTATGGTTGGCAGTCTCACCCGAACCAGATCAGGAGATGGGACAGGGAAAGGGAATTTTATCAATTCGCTTTTTTTGAATGGCTCTGAGGTGAAACCATCTAAAAGTTAAATATAACATTACAATTTACTGATGATTTTCATTGAAATTATATTTAATTGGATGGAAGTTTTCTTGACAGGTTTATAAGTTGAATATATCCCTGGTAGTTTTCTCACAAATTCATTGCTTTATCTCATACACTTGCATAGTTTATAAACTATACCTGCAGAGATACAAAAAGATATGGTCTCTAAGCAACCAGCTATTCATTATGGAGAATATTTTGGCTCAGTCAGTTTGTGCTTGTTTTGTAGTATTTTTTGCCACTATTGTACCATGTACACACCCTGAAATATATGATCTTTTCAAGGAGGATTAACAGATTGAATATGTATTATTTCATTGATGCTGGCAATTTACAATTGAGCAAGGCTTTTACTTTATGTATAATAATACATGTACTCACCTTTTCATATTGACCTCAACACGACAGATTACCACAGAGTAGTATCTTTCTTTTCGCTACTTAACTAGTCTCAGTGAGCTTTGTTAGTGGAGATAAAAGAAGAAAGGGAGAATTCCTTGATGTTCTGTGTGGTCTGGATCAGAGGGGTAGAAGTTGGCTTCACTTTCCTTGTGTTTCAGTGCTCTGACCTGCTCATGTTTACGTGGCATTAGCCCCCATCTTGCCATGTGATGCCCCACATATAAAGCTTGAGCCAGTCCTGTGGTGAGGACAAACCATCACTAGGCCTCATGTGAGGTAGCTTGCAGTGGCTCTTTCGGGAGGAACAGTTTAGTTTTAGGGTTCCCGCCTTTCCTGTCTCAGTCTGAACTAACTTTCCTTGAGAAAGGCAAGATCATGGTTTGCAACAGATGGGGCGACCGAATCCTCTTTATTCTGCCTTTCCCCATTTAATCACTCATCAGCCCCCATTCCCCCTCCCCCCCCCCCTCCACTGTTCACTGCCCTGCCCTGCTGAAGAGCAAGGCCTAATATGGAGACTTCATAACAACAGCTGCAAAAGTCCAGCCCTAGATGGTCCACCTTGGGCCCCGCTTGGCCCAAGGGTTCAGTGTCAGGCTCACATGTGTTTGGCTGGAAGATCTGAATTCCTCATCTTCCAGCCTGACAGTACGGTGCCATCACACGATCACATCTTTGCCTCTAACTTCCCTTTTAATTTCTTGCCAGTCAGCCTGCTTCCCCAAACCCAAACCCAACCCCATTCCAGACTCTTGTGCCCACATTCCACTGGGACTGCATGCCCTGGCAGTGAAATGGGACACGGGTGAGGAGAGAATGAGAAGAGAGAAGCCCTGTTTGATGCTGACCTTCACATTAATGATATATGAGCAACCCCCGACCCTCTTCCTTGTCTATCGTTCCGGCTTTGGATTGCAGTGTGGCAATACTGAATAACAGGAGGGCAGCTGCTCTGGAGCTGATAGTGAATGATCAATGTATGATGTCATGCCTTCAGGGTATTTTCACTGTGGTGTAAAGTAATATCAGATGTCAAATAAATGTCACTTTGTGGTTGAGGTCACCAATGTAATTTAGGGGATGTGAAGGTGACAAAGATCAGAAAAGAGACAATATAAGACAAAACTTTTGGAAATGGTCATGAGCAACTGGAGTGATACTTAGAATTAACTACATTAAAGGACTTGTTAATAAGTGCTGAAATTGGGTCATTGTTTGATATTTCTTCTAAGCTTTGCCAGACTATGTTTCTTCAATTATAGTTGCTGTACAGAAATGCTAAATAAGTCAAAAGGTTAATTTGACTCGGAAATGTGTGAAAAAACAAAAACAAGATCCACACTGGAACATCTTTTCTTATTCCTAGTCAAATAGTAAATTTGTCTCAGATTTTGCTTGTTTGGTTGGACAATTTCTCAAAAGGTGGTTTCACATTAGAGCTGTGGTTTTAAAGTGCACTTTCAAGTGTTGAACACAAAAGAGTATTCATCGTATTTTCTCCAAATACCTTCCTATAATCCTTGCCCCTTCCCTAAGTGTTTCCTTTGCTTGCTGGCCTCTCCATCAATGGGACACTCACTGAGTCTGCTCGGAGAGAGTCACACGAAAACACAGCAATAAACTTGCAATAATACAACAGTGGGTGTCCTCCAGGGCCTTTATTATTCAAATGCCAGGCCTTTCTAGGTCTTGCAGCGGAAGGGCGCTCATTCATACTGACAGAGTCAGGGAGATTATTACCAGTGTAAGATGGACTCTCCAAAGAGGCAGGCCATTGTTCTTCTCTGATCCTGTGAGCCAATATCATTCTTTAATTCCAGACCCCCGGTAGTCCACATCCAAGCCCTCTTTTCACCAGCTGCACATCATCCCAAATCACCAACCCCACCTCTTACCCGGTGTATTTCTCCTGTTAATCCCCCAGGAATGTGGCTTTGGTTATGGAGAGGATGCCCGGTGTGTGCCCTGCCGGAACAGCCGTTTCAAAGAGGACCGGAGCCTGCAGAAGTGCAAGCCCTGCTTGGACTGTGGATTCATCAACCGCTTCCAGAAGGGCAACTGTTCCACAACCAGCAATGCAGTGTGTGGCGACTGTCTGCCGGGGTGAGAGCAGAGATGCACCACCACCACAACCTCATGTTATTTATAAAACGTATTCATCTTAAAAGATTATTTTGATGAAGAAGACAAACATGTCACAACACACAAAAGCATCAGAAGCTGTGCACATCTGATGCTCCTATGTTCATGACAGCTTTGAAGGTTAAAACATGTTATTTTGTTTATTCAACAGACATTACAGGAAGACAAAATTAAGTGGTTTCCAGGACATGGAGTGTATACCCTGTGGGGACCCTCCACCTCCTTATGAGCCTCACTGTAAGCAACTTTTCTTTCTTTATTTGACTTCTTCTAACAATTGGCAGTCAACATCACTGGCTGCATGTTTTGTTGAATGGCCATGAATACGGGCTATTCATCCCAGCCCACAATACGTGATCTTTTATGAAGCGACAACAACAGGGATACTGTTTTTGAAAAGCAAATATGACCCGCTACAGCACACTGTTGAAGTCCTAGCCAAATGCTACAAGAACCAAAACTCAAGCAGCAGTGCCACGACAAAGCCTGTACACACACAACGTGACAGCACAAGGTCCTCGGAGTAATCAGAGCCACAGCCTTTAGAGGGTGGAGCGAGCTGCAGTTCATTCACTGAGCCAAGCAGCTATGCTATAAGTGCAAATATATGCTTGGATTTATAAGCCGAGCAGCTCAAAAGCTGAAAAGGATACCACAAACATAATGGTGGATTTGCCAACACAAGATTACATTCGCTCCAACTATGTCACTCACTTTCAGCACTCAATTTCGATTAAATCAGCAAACCTCCTTGGACAAAAAATCCATTGATATTTTCAAACAAAACTTTACCTATCACTGCTGCTCTGTTCAACGTGGTTTTGTTTCAGCACCAGAGTAAACATGCCGGCGAGTATGCTGGTCCAAACAGCATTATGCATTGCCTTCTGTACAGATCCATTATGCTAAAAGGAGGCAGGAGGTGTGTTACAGTTTGTTCACAAAGCAGTACTCACATTCCAGCAGGCTGCACTTCCAATTAACTTTTCTCCTCCAGCCATTTTAAGTAGTTAAGCACAACCTTATGATTTCAGTTTTCCACATAAAACCAACAAGCGACTGAACTTATACCTTTGGTAATTGAGTGTGACTTCCTGATGGCAGAGGAGTCTGCAGCTGTTTCTGCGAAGGCTTATTTGGCCGCTTAAGCATCAGAGCGAACTCAGCCAGAGTTACCCCATGTTAAATAAAAGGAGACAGGTCTGGGTCATCAGACAACATTTGTTCAGTAGTCGCTCACAAGTGGATCATGATTTCATTAGACCATCTTCTGTTTATTGTAGATTTTTCTCCATATAATATATATTTGCAAGCAGTATCCCCGTTTTTTTAATGAGTGCTAGGCCTGGGACAACTGGCATCTCTCTGTCTGCTCATTTTTACATCTGTGCAGCTTCCCCGTTTTGATACTGGAGGAGACCCTTGAAACAAAATGTCCATTGTGTCTGACAACATAGTTGGTAGTCAGCCCGTACACAACTCTCATTGGAGCATTTCAAAATGTTTGAAGGTCTGGCTCCCTCCCTCCAGTGTTATCTTGAGGAGAGTGCTGAAAACTTAAAGGGCAGATCATTCTAATAGGCCACACTGGCTCGGGGCAACGGTGCAGCTGTGCATGGGAGGCAGTTGTAGTCTGGGGTAGACTGTAAATCTTCAACCACCCCTCCTTTCTCCTCCTCCCTTTTCCCCTTGTGGCTTTTTGGAGTGAAGTGAAAACGAGATTGTGTTTTATGGATTCCTTTAGCCTCTATAATGTGTTTCATCTGCTGGGGTTTTTCACTATCACGGTAGATCTTAGAAGGCTGACTAGACTATACTACTACATACAGACATGTAGAGATACGTTCATGCCTTCATTCTATCGCATGTGATAATAATCAAAGGTTCTTTGTATAAATTTGTTTGGTTGGTTAGTTTGAACCATTTAAAAAGTCTTCGCATGAAATAGAGCATTGGTTTTGTAGTTCTTAGCTTGAACACGATAAAGAGACATTTCTGTCATTCAGAGTTCAGGATAAAACAGAGAAAGAATACTCTTAAAAGAGTTTGTAGAGACCAAAGTCAAAGATCCTTCAGAGGTATAAAGAAGTGCTTCTTTTATTTGGAGTATGTGGAGCTCCATAAAGTCAACAGACAGAGTCTGTGAAAGGCTGTGGTTTATTGGTCTGCCGTGTGTGAAGATAATATCAGCAGGTGAGCTCTCTTCAATGGGCCAGTGTTTATCTGTGTTTGCTGCAGCCACCCGGTCTCTGACAACAGACCGCCTTTGTGTTGTGAGACAGATGATGCTCACATCGGATGAGTTCAGATGGACCCTGACAATGAAGAACAAATATAGAAACACAACGGTTAGATATAATGGCTGTGTATCACTAATACAGCACAGCTACGTAGTGATCACTGCTTTTTTTTATTTTAATAGTAAGAGAATACCTCTTAATGTGAGAATGTGATTTATGAGTTAGCAGGTGATATTCCCTTTCAGTGTGACTTCATCTTCATCCATAAGCTACACTGTATACAATGTAACATAGAGTCATTTAATACAAATTTATAAATATTAAGTGTAGCTGCAATGATTTTAACATACTCCTGCTATTAATAAAAATTGTTTTTAATAACTGGTAATATGTCGTGATCTTGACAGTGTTTACTCTTAAATGCTACTCTGTTGTGCTTTCCTTGAGAGCTGCTTTGAGCTTTTCCTCTTTTTTTCCCCCTGAGAAGGAATGTTAATATACCCCTTATCCCTTATCGTGGCTGAATAAAACAAGTGGCCAAAGATAAAGTAATGTTTACATAGCATTACAAAGGGCTCATGGATGTGAAAAGGTTGAAACCAGTCCCTATGATTAATGGACTGAAAGCAATCTCACTGAAAAATATTTGCTCAAAAATAATAATATTCAACATACTATAAAACTTTCTCTCACCATTTGTTTTCCTGCATATTGTCACACACATTACAGCCTTTACTTTTACTGTTCTCTGTATTAACCTTCATCACAAATGCTTTAATCAGGAAAATTAGGTTTTATGACTGATAATGATCATAAACAGTTATTTTAAGGTGCATTAGTCTAGCGTGTGTGTGTTGTGATATGATGAAAAGGGGCAGATCATGGTCTGATGAGCTTAGTTTATTCTGACAGAAAGAGCCAAATGACAAAATCCTAAGGTCAATTCAGAATGGTGTTAGTGATCTACGCAATAACTTTAAGCTTGGGTGTAAACTTTAAAAATATTAACATATAGACTTAAATACGGACATTTGTTGCGTTCCTCTCCTATGCAGTACAACAGCACAAAGGAGGATACGTCCCCCAAAAGTGGATGTAGGGGTACACAGATTAGGTGTATTTATAACATTAAATCATCTTTAAGCTTTATATGTCAGACATATTGAGGTAATGCTGCTCCCAGATTTCTCTGTTATCACACAGATTCTCTGGAAAGTCAAGGACTACTGTTTCTTTGAATATCAATCATCAATCAATCAATCAATCAATCAAATTTTATTTGTATAGCCCATATTCACAAGTCAAAAATTTGTCTCATAGGGCTTTAACATGGTGAGACATCCTGTGTCCATAACCCTCAGAAAGAGCCTATACAATATTTTATGATATTGTATAACCTATACAATATTTTATTGTATAGGTTGTAATTACTTGAGCATTGTTAGAAGAGAGCCTGAGACTCAAGCATTTCACTGCCAGCGACTGCTTAATGTTATTGTTGTGCATTTGACAATACAAAATCTTGAATCTTGAATCTTGAGTAAGGACAAACTATGTGAGGGATCCCTCTCCCAGGACGGACAGAAGTGCAATAGATGTCAGGTGTAGGAAAACATCATCAAGATAAAGTTTTAAGCAGCATTGATGAGGGTAAACAAGGATAACTTCAATACTATATACCAAGCAGTCCTGCTGCAATCATAGTCTATGGTCAGCAGCCAGCAAGATCATGATCCATCATCAAGATCGGACCCACTATAGTCCACAGTCATTTTCTATTGCCGCCAGTTAGGATCCATCATCAGCTGCCGCCTTGGTCGTGGTGGCTCTTCCCTGCAGGTCGCTAATCTATAGTTCCGACCCCCGGCCTCTGTAAACTAATCATGGATAAATCCCAGAAAAGAAAAGTCTGGGAGGAAAGTAGAGTTTAATTCTGCGTGGACAGATTAATTTGCTTTCACTGCCACCGATGCTGTCTTACATGTATGCTTGATATGTGGCGAGGAATTAGCAAACAATAAGAAATGTAATGTTGAAAGATATTTCCAGAGCAAGCACACAGCATCTGCTGAAAAGTACCAAGCTGGAGATGAGCAAAAAAATTGCTGAGTTCTGTGTTTAATTTATTCCAAACTAGGCCCACACGTGTATTTTGTTCTCCAATTCATACGAGTTTGGTGTTTTTCTATTTTGTAACAGGTAAAAATAGCAGTTAAATGTGAACAGGTTTTTTTATTGTCGTTCTATTATTTAGTAATTGCAACAAACTATAGTTTTTATATATATTGTATAACTATGTATATTTATATAACTTTATAACCTGTGTTATCAAATATGTTGTGCGGCTCCAGACAGATTTAATTTGGGGGAAGAGGGGGCAAAATGGCTCTTTCGATAGTAAAGGTTGCCTACCCCTGATTTAGACGGTGATAGAAAGATCAAGTCATGTTTTTAATCCAGCTGCTCTTTGTTCACATTGTTATAACAGACTGTGCTTTTTTCTCAGACAACTGCGTCAGTTTGTCTATCTTATATTGTGATATTGAGCGTTAAGCAGCACTAAACCCAGGATGTTCTATATTTCTGGAAACTTTTGGCACAGTAACACAAGGATGCGTTAATACACTCCTGACGTTTGTCTGATATGCTTTCCTCCAGCAAATACAGTGCATGCTCACATTTGGCCTATTTATAAAACCTGACCAAACTCTTAATTTCAGAGCTTGTTGAGCACGTGAGGGAGCACGGAGGCAGAGGTGGGGTCGAACTCTCTGTAAATCATCTTCTGTGGAGAACGAGAGAGGGAGATAAAGAGAGAATCCACCACAGGCGTTTTCTCTTTGAACTTGTCTGCTTATTTCATTAAGCCTCAGCGAGGAGATGACTGGCCCAAGGCGAAAAGTAATAATCTGTCTCACGTTACCAGCAGCTTCTGATTGGCTGAGGAGTGTTGATTATAAGAAGTAACTGCGCCTCATCATGTGTTATTCCCCAGTTTCTTTTCATCACTGCGCCTCATTAAGGATTAGCTGTTGTGTCTGAAACCGTCAAATAGGTCTAGTCTTATATTATCATTCATCACATAACTAAAAGATGTGAACATCTGTGATTATGTCGTTAATCAATTATGTATTTCACATTTCTCATCTGTACTTCACACTCATCTCCCTCCACAGGCAGTGGGCGAGTAGACCTGGTGCCGCTTCCTTCAGTGGTGACCAGCCCGCAGGACATGGCCCTGGCTGCAGTCATCTGCAGCGCTCTGGCCACCGTGCTGCTTGCCCTGCTGGTCCTTTGTGTCATCTATTGCAAGAGACAGCTGCTAGAGAAGAAGCCCAGCGGTGAGTATCAGCACCTGTAAGCACTGTCCAAAACAACAATTGAAATCTGAACAAGATGTTTCAAAATCAAGTTTTTGTGCATGAAAAGTCCTTTGATTTGAGTCTTCAAACCAAACACAGAGGCTCAAAGAAAGCTTTGCAGACTTTTCAGTTACAACTGCAAATGCTTTCAATGGACGAGGCAGGTTTGAAAGTGCAGCGAGAAATTAACCTTGAACCCCTTTCCCTAGGTGCCAATGAATTCCCAGTACAAATTGTTCTCTGATCAAGAATTCCAAAATAAAGGTGTTCCAAAATGTGCTTGACTTATACAACCTCATTAGAAAAACACAACAATGAAACAACGCTAATCCCTATCGGTTGGCGCTTGGCTGTTCACACCGGACACTGAAGCGAAGCTGAGCCGCCGGGCAGCGCTAATAATATCACCCGTTGATCCAGTAGATTAAAAGCATATACTTACTTGTTGCTCCAACAGTAAGCAACAGCGTCCCAACATTTCTCTTTCTTGGTGTTGTCTTTATACAACATGTTCCGAGGATCATACAACTCACTGTACTTCTCCACTTCAATTATTAATTTAATGTCATCCATGTTGAAGAACTTCGCTGTTTGCTCCGTTAAATGTCGGGTGTCGGGGGTAAATTACGTGTTCTCCACTCAAGCCTATGTGGACAATACGTAGTCCCCCCCCTCTCTCTCTTTTTATCTGTATCACTGCTTGTGTGGCTGTAGTGGATGGGCAGAGGGGGACATTTAATAATGTCATTGGTCAAATTAAAACTCCAACAACAGAAGGGGACTTCAAAGTATGGGATGCATATTTGATCATTTATATCATATAAAATATGTCGTCAATATCGTTTAAAATCGTTTTTTCAGTGTGTTTCCTGGTGCAATACGCTTGCGTCAAGCGCAAAAATTAGACTCGACGCCGAAACGATCGCTGCACGGCTTTGTGCCGGTCACACAGGAGGCTGAAACACCGCGCTGCGCCAAGGCTGCCTCGCATCCTTGTATTAACGCATCCTTCAGCCTCCGGTGTGACCGGCTCAAAGTTTTATCATGGGAGTGGATGGGAGCCAGCTGTTATTTAAGGCTTGGCGCTGCGCTGAAGCGTCAGGTGTGAACCCGGCGTTAGTAAATAACTCACAATGCGTTGCTTAGCATACGTCACAAACTACGTTGCTCTGATTGGTTGTAGGTCTATACAATTGAGCGAAGAGGAATTTTATTTCCTGGTCAGTTAAAACACGCCCCATAATCACAGCCCAATGCATCAATGTCTTAAAATATATATCTTTTTTTTTATTAATTACATTTTTTTTAACTAACAATTCAGTAGCACTTAAATGGCACTTACTTATGCACTTTCTTTTGCTTTATTTTTGAAGAAATGTTATTTTCTTGATTCTTGTTGTTCTGGGTTTGTACACTCGGGGTTGATGCACTTAAGGTCGGCGCATGCTTCTGCGTTTTCAGAGACATGCAAGAAGGGGTACGCTCAAGAGCCCCTTGCGTGCCCCTTGCGTGCGTTGCCCAATTTTTTTAACTATACGACAAAGCTACGCAAGCCTCACGCAGCCCACAAGGTTGTGATTGGTCCGCTAACTACATCCTTTCCAGTGTCACATTTCCAGTTTCATGCCTCATAATACCGGCAGAAACCATGGAAGATTTAGAGGAAAGAATATGGACCAAATAGCCCCCCCACCCTGAGCTACGCGGTTGAGTTGCACTGTCAACAGTCTGCTCCAGGGCAGGGGGAGTGGCGGCGTGAGTGGCCCAGTCCTTCAGATTTTTTTCTGTACGTGGTCCTCGGAAAACAAAAACTTTGGACACCCCTGGATTATATAAAGGTGGATGAGCACCATTTCTTTGCTCTTTTGTAAATTTCACAGACATAGTGCCAATTCATCTGTCAGTCGTGATCTTTGGTGTAAAGCCTTATTAAAACCTGATGTTGCATATTTGTATTATGAGCAGCATTGATGAAGCCCTAAGGGGTTGAGTATTTGAAATATTCCAAGGCAAATAATTAATGACATCATGTTTGTCTGGTAAGCTCACCTGAAACAGTGCGATACAAGTTACTAAGGCGTTACCAGGTCTGTATTTTTTTTTTTAAAGTGGTGTTAAGATAACACGAGTCAAATATTTTGACCTTAGCAAAAACTCAATACATTTTGGTTCTATTCCAGATCAGGGGGCGGGCCCAATATTTGAATTCTCAATATTTTCATTGACTCCTCTATTAAGGTAGGGTGACCAGACGTCCTCTTTTTCCCGGACATGTCCTCTTTTTCGAGACCTAAAAAATGCGCCCGGCAGGGATTCCAAAAACGTCCGGTATTTTGCCTCGTCGCAAAAAAAATATTAATAATTATTTATTTTTTTTGCCTCGTCTCATATTTGTGTTTCTGGGTCTTTCACATAGCCTACTAGTTATTTCGGCCTTCCGAGTTCTGGAAATGGTACCACCCTTAAGCCTGAAACATGCTTCTGCGACTGCGTCTGCGTCTTTTCACGCCGCTGTAGCGCAAGACTCGTTTTCATTCATGCTTCCCCAACCGTTGCGCGTCTTACAAAGCAATTCCGCGCCAGAACACTAGGCGGAGTAATGCTTTTTGTCGAAGACTACCTTAGAGACGCCTTCTTTCTTCTTCGTCGATTGTTTATTTACATAGCCACTGCGGCTCCTCGTAGCCTTTTTCAGTGACAGGTTATACAAGTGATCATACTATCGGATATCTTCTGCCAAGTGCTCTTCTATTTGGTCCATATTCGTTCTTCTAAATCTTCCGTGATTTCTGCCGGTATTATGGGGCATGAAACCGGAAATGCAGCTCCAGAAGGGATGTAGAGCAGACCAATCACAGCCTTGCGGGCTGAGTGAGCTTGCGGAGCTTTTCCATAAATTTTTGAAAAGGGGGTCGACACCCGTCAGCACGTAAAGCCTGAAACATGCTTCTGCGACTGCGTCTTTTCACGCCGCTGTGGCGCAAGACTCGTTTTCAATCATGCTTCCCCAACCGTTGCGCGTCTTACAAAGCCATACCGCGCCAGAACACTAGGCGGAGTAAAGGCCAAATTATACTTGTGTGGCACGGACGCACGCATGCACGCAAGACACGCCCCTTTCGAGCCCCCTGGCGGCTTGCGTGCGTCCGCCAATTTTTCTAACTATACGACAAAACGACGCGGGCGTCACGCAGCCCGCAAGGCTTGTGATTGGTCGGCTGACTATATCCCGTCCAGAGTCTAGTTTCCGGTTTCATGCCCCACAATACACGGAAATCACGGAAGATTTAGAGGAACGAATATGGACCAAATAGAAGAGCACTTGGCAGAAGAGATCCGAAAGTATGACCACTTGTATAACCCGTCACTGACTGGCCGATTTGTCCGCCAGATATAGGCTATGAGGAGCCGGAGTGGCGATGTAAATAAACATTTGACGAAGAAGAAGACGTCTCTTCTTTGTGTGTTTTGATTTCGAAAAAAAAAGTTACTCCGCCTAGTGTTCTGGCGGTGAATTGCATTGCAACACGCGCAACACGTTTAGGAAGCATAAACCAAAACGGATCCGTCGATGCAGCTGCGTGGCCTTCCGCGGTTGCAGTCGCAGGACTATAATTAGGCCATAATGCTTTTTGTCGAAGACGACCTTAGAGACGCCTTCTTTCTTCTTCGTCGATTGTTTATTTACATAGCCATTGCGGCTCCTCGTAGCCTTTTTCTGGCGGACAAATCCGCCAGTCAGTGACAGGTTATACAAGTGATCATACTATCGGATATCTTCTGCCAAGTGCTCTTCTATTTGGTCCATATTCGTTCTTCTAAATCTTCCGTGATTTCTGCCGGTATTATGGGGCATGAAACCGGAAATGCAGCTCCAGAAGGGATGTAGAGCAGACCAATCACAGCCTTGCGGGCTGGGTGAGCTTGTGGAGCTTTGCGTAAATTTTAGAAAAGGGGGTCGACACCCGTCAGCACGTAAGGAGGGATACATAAGCACGTAAGGGACCTGGAAGGGCTCTTGCGCTTACGGGCCCGTGAAAACGCAGAAGCATTTTTCAGGGAGATACATAAGCACGTTCCACCTTCTTGCGCGAGCTGACTGTAGAGAGAGTCTGTCATTGGGCGACCGATCTCAGGGTTGCCAGAGCCACGATAATTATCCTCCAAATACGACTATTTTGAGCCTTTGGAACGTGACTTTGCCATTTCCATCTGGCAACATTGAGCACCTTGCCGCTTCTATTCCGTGCGCTGTTTACAACAGCACATTACATCTGCAGCCATGCCTTAACGTAAATGTAAGTTCACGGACGAACTAAAAAAAAAATACCCATGTTTTCGCCTCGGCCGTGATGCTTCGGAAGCTGAGTGCATGACATGCAGAGCAGGCACTTACGTGTCAGTGGCAAATAAAGGTGGCAGCGATTTGGAAGCTCACGTACACTCTGCAAAACACAAAACTGCAGCAAGAGGAGAGAGCTCGTCGAGTAAAGTGACAGACTTTTTTGTGAGTAAAACCGACACTTCTGTTAAGGCTGCAGAGGGTACCCTCGCTTTTCACACAATAAAGCATCACAACAGCTACAGATCAATGGACTGCACATCTGGTTTGCTAAGAAAGATTTTCCCAGATTCGGTGACAGCTCAAAAAATCTCAAGTGCTCGCACCAAGACAGAAGCCATTGTTAATGCCGTGATAGCCCCACATTCTGTCGAAGTTGCTCTGAAAGCACTCAAAGAAATCCCGTACTGTGGCGTGTCTACTGATGGCAGCAATCATGGAGCTGAGAAAATATTCCCTCTGCTCATTCAATCATATTCATTCAAAAATATTCCCTCTGCTCATTGTATTTGTTATCATTATTGCTGTAATATATGTGGAGGACTGAAAAGTGTCTTAATTTTCTTATTTTAATATGTGGCCATATAAAGAATTTATTATTTAGAATGTTTTATTTGTTATCATTATTGACACATTTAAATGCCACCAAAAAGATTTGTTTTACATTTGCACTTTGCAATTTTGTTAAAGTTCAATAAATAGATGTTCATATAGTCATTTGTGTCATTTGTGTCATTTCATTTGTGACATTTGTATGCATTCACATGGTCATGGTGCGGCATGCTATACACAACACCTCCCCACGCCAACCCCCCCGCGACGAAGTGTCCTCTTTTTTACAAACTCAAATCTGGTCACCCTAATTAAGGGGACTGATATTTATGAGTGTGTGCAGTTCGAATGCATTTAATTGGGACTTGGTGGAGGTATGGACTCTTCTGAATGCCATTCTAGTACTTATTATTATGGAGAAATTATTAAAGTGGTACCAGTAGGGGGTCGATTCTGCACTGGGTAATTGTAGGTCTCAGTGGTTGACCGTCCTTCACCGTGTTTCCACAGCAGCCTCTCTGAGGTCCCAGGACTGTCCGTATAGCGGAGCAGAGCTGTCGTGCTTGGACCCCCACTGGCTTCACGACTTTCCCCATAGACACTTCTGCCAGTGTCACCTGGGCCACAGACACTTCTGCGGTAGGACGTCATTCAGACTGATGTGATTTAATGCCACAACATTTTTTTAATGTTTCTGATAACTGAGGATACATATTATATATTATTCTAAATTCAGCGAATTACTGTCATGTTGGAACAACTAATGATAGTAATGTGTATATCAACATGTCGTGTGAGATGTTCAGGTCCAGTCCACCTTATCCCATCGCTGTGGTGTGATGAAAGGTGCAGTCTGGGCCGCAGCCATGACAACAGTCCCTTCCAGTCCCAGACGAGCCTCAGTGACGGGTGAGGACTGCAGCTAATTTATTCCCACAAGCAACAAAATGTGACCAATTAAATCATTATCATCACTATTCAATCTGTCGGTCAACAGCATGACAGGAAACATCTTTCAGTAGTTCAACTGATACAACCTACACATTGAATAAACTGTTTCCAGTGAAACACGTACATCTAAGATACTTCACACAATGATGAGAGAACTTGACACAGTTTGGTTCATCTACAGTAAACCTGGAGACAATGCACAGGCTAACAGCTGCTCTGCTGCCTTGGGGGCAACGTTCTAATTTCCGTTAATATCAAAGATATAATTTACAGTGGCTAATAACACTCTTTGAGGTGCTGAGAACTAACAGAGGCATATTGCCTGTATATGAGACACCACAGGGTGTGGCTGTGAACAGAGATTCACAGTGCTATTAACCAAAGCTTTCTTTAACACGTTCCCCCAGGAACCGGGATGAGGAGGGCACACCTGTGCAGCAGGGGGGACACCCAGAGTTTGACACCGTGGAGGCTGGTGGGATAACAAGGAGCTGGGAGCCTGCAGAGTGTTTGCCTCAGTGCAACTCAGAATGTACAGAAAGAATGGAGGAGGATTGTGAGGCTGACAGGGAAGAAGTGGGGTGCAGGTCAGGAGAGAGTTCACCTGAGAGGAGCAGGCAGATCCACAGTGAAGCTGTGAAAGAAGCACTTCATCCCAAACAGCTCACGTCAACTCAGTTAGGTGAGTCATTACCTATCTCACATGCAGACCCAACATGACATACCCCAGCTGTAAATCACCTTTAAGGATCTGTTAAACTGTTTAATGATCCTGAGCAAAAATAAATCAGCTACTCCGCGTAAATAAAAAATGAGATACCAAAGAGCTGCCTTCAAACCTTAAAGCCGTGTTCAGACAAGAACTCCGGATGATGTCCGCACATTTGGGTCTGGACTTTGTCAGGAGTTTGCCTTTAACATATAAACAACCCAGCAGGAGATTCTCCGCTCAGATGCATCCACAACATCAAAATAAACCCTTCGGCAGATTCAGGAGAGGGGTGGTGCAGCAAGCCGGCGGAAGGATATAATGTATTAAGTCTGCTGAAGAGCTGTTTTTGTTGACAGCATGGACACCGGCTTCAGCTCTTATCACCTTAAACCCTCTTGATATCTTTGTGGGTGTCTTCTATGTGTCTTTCCCCACTATTTTATCATCAACTTGCAAACTCGCGGTCACGGTGAAACCCATTAGGAAATTAGGTTAGGAGAAACTCTAGAGACAGTGTGGACTGCAGAGCCTCTCAATGCTTGCGTTCTCACTTACAGCTTCTCTGGAGAATGATTGGAGATTAGTCGGAGTTCAGTGCATGTCTGAAAACTGCTTTAGAGACTGTCAAAGAAGTTTCAACCCCTCTCAAATCCCTGCATATAATTTACCTGTAAAAGACAGACAATAATAATGTAGGACATCCATTTCATGGACTGGGACATTGCTCTGTGTGTGTGTCCATGATGAGCAGCTGGTAGAAAAAACTAGAGAGGGCAGCACTGGTTGTTTGATGTGGACGAGACTGTGTTTAAAGTCGGCCGCTGGCTGACTCTGGGTAGATACGTTACTAATCACAGTGTGTCTGCCTTCTTCTTCCTGCTCTTTCGCCAGGATGACATGGACTTGTTTGGCTCGTGTTCCACCCTTGATCCAGCCTGGACTCAACAACAGCCGCAGCCAGATCCTGTTTCAGATTACTCACACCTGCCATTCCCCCTTACCACTCCCCCCTCACACACACACTTTTAACTGCCTGCAGCTGACCTCAGAGCCACTGCTCAAGGAAAGAATCTGAACGAGTATGTTCATACATGTAAACAATAGCACTATGGAGTATACTCAAAGCATGAGGGCAAATGCATGCACCCACACACACAGACACGCACACAAGCACAGACATACACAGAATGTGAACTCTCTGGCCCAGGAGGTGAAATTGAAGTTCTATCGCCGACGAGTGTTGACTTATGAACACAGGGCAAAGATCCTGTACTCTGCCTTGAAAAGGTCTTGCATCTTCAAATGTAGGAAGGAAACTGTACCGCTGAGTTAGCAGCAGGTGTTATGAAGCTTTTTGCACGTAAAAGGTTAAAATTTGAGGTGTGAATAGAAGTTTAAAAAGTGATTATGTCGCACATTGAAGACAATCTTGATACGGGACGAGTAAAGAGCAGGAATGTTTGAGTGATAAATATGTTGTAGATACTGTACAATAGTATAATAGGTCAATATTTTTGTAACAAACTTGACGGACAGTATGTTTGCTTCTCTTCCAGGTAAAATGTTGATGGATGTGAACACTCACTTCCACATGTCATTTTTGTAAATAAACCATTTGAACAGTTTACATTCTGAGGAATTTATACAATGCACTTTCAGTTGGACGTTCATCTAGAAGATCTGTAAAAAAAACAAAGCTGTATGACTAGTGTGGCTGTGCAGCAGGAGCTAGAGTGGGTCATCCACTAATTGGAAGGTCGGTGCTTCATTTCCCAGCTCTTCCACTCACGTAAGGGCAAGACACTAACCCCCAAATCGCTCTTGATGGCAGAATGTGAATGAGATGCCTGATTAACGAAGCACTGTGTGAATGGCTGAATGTTAACTATGACCTAAACCCCAAACAATGAGCACATTACAGGATGAGCAGATTAGCTATTCTTCCTCACACTGATGTCATCAGGATACGAAAATTTCCGGCAGTATGTGAGCTGTAAATGGTTCTTTAATTAAATGTTAAAAAAGAAAAAAACATGTGAATTAAGATATATTTATTAGGAAATGTTTTTCGAACGTTTATAAAAAGTCAATGTGACTTTTAGAGAGGGCAGCAAATTATAAAATGCAGATAATTCATTTACAGAGAAAGTGAAGCTGCTGAGTGTGTGCTACGCTGCTGTAGCCTTCACCTCTCGACTCAGCAGCAATGGTACAAGTCCGTTTCCATCAGCAGCAGTGTCTTTCAGCTCTCAGAGTCCATGATGAAGGTCTCAAAGTTCGGGTTGAGCTCAGACACCAGCGCTTCCACAAACTCTTCGATGGTGGGTCGTCTTTGCAGCATCCCTGTCACACAGAAACACAGCGGCAGGTTTAAGGATGTATGTGGTATGAACTTTAAATATTTCCAACCTGAAGTCACTGCAGTGGTTTTATAAAACAGAACTCTGTAACAGGCTAATAAAGGACATTTTATTGAATCCTTTGAAGCGTGTGACTTTTTTTTTATAAATGTGAATTTTATTTTGTTTGTCTGGATATTGGAATCAGAATCAGAATCAGAATTATTTTTATTGCCATGTATATTTGCACATACAGGAAATTGCCTTGGTGTGGTTGGTGCACTTTACAAACAACAAATTAAAAACAACACAAATTAAAAACAACCTGGAATGTACCATTCTAAGTAATTTAAGCTGAAGGTATAGGGACATTTCCAAATTTTTAACAACAAAAGACTATTATATTAAATCTGGTCAAAATGGTGTTAACTATTCTGAGAAGAAATGAGAATAGGCTCCTATGCTCTCGTTTAACATGACTCTGACGGTGAAAACAATCAGCCGACTGTGTGTAGTTAATAACTGCTATGAAGTTCCCCACATCTGAGGTTCTGTCTTTAACTAAAATAAAAAGGTATATCTAACATTTTATGGCGCTTTGGAGGGCTGAGAGTGAACTCACAGACATAAATATATCCACAGCACATTTTACCTTCACACCAGACTGTGACTAGTGATGTACAGCAAATGTGTGTAAGCGCTGGGAATGTGCGTCTGTGTTTCGAGAGCCTGTCTGCCAGTTCATGCATGGAGGACTCCCTTGCTCACTTTACAATTCAGCTGCATGCCTGCTTTGAAGTCACTTCATTTCCCATTGTGTGGCTGCCAATGTCAATAGGCCCTCTGCCCCTCCCTCCCTCTCCCCGCTTTCCCGCATGGGTCACCTCCAGCGCACACACACTCAAACACACAAAACGCACATAAGCGATTCTGCACAGGCATGCATGAATGGAGTGGTAAGGAGATTCAGACAGCGATCCAGAACATACACACACATAAAGATATGGACAGTCCAATGCACACACAAATACACACACACACGCACACAAAAACACAGGTAAACTGGGGCGTTTGTGTCACCGCCATCCTGAAACTGGCTCAGCAGGTACAAACTGACCTGGCCTACAGTGGATCTCCTGAAATGAGAACAGCAGGGGGATTATCATCTCCTCTTACCCACCGGCTGCACTCTGCCCCGTGGCTACAAGATGATACCAACACACAAGGGTTCCTAATGCTGCAACCTCAAAGCTCCTGGATCCCTGGGAACATGGCAGCCACATAAAAGTGATGATTTCCCACCATAAATGATCCTTGGAATTAAAGCGCTGCTAGATTTGTTTACTGTGACCACTGTCTATGGCATCTGATGACTGCTTTGAATTGGATATCCAAATACTACGAGCAGTTCAGCTGCATTTGTGTTTGTTAATACAGAGACTACTGAGGTCAGCACATCAAGTTACACCTAAGTGCCCTGATAAAAAAGGGTCAATGTTAAATGGTTTGTATTTATTGAGCTCTTTTCTAGTCTTGATGAGCACTCAAATCGCTTCACAGTTTGCGATTCACCCATTCACACACATTCAAAAAGTGCATCTATTCATGAGGGCAATTCGGGGATCAGCATCTTGACCACAGACACTTCAGCATGAAGATGGGGAAGATTGGGATCAAACTGCCGACCTTCTGGTTGAAGGACAACTGCTATACCCCTCAACAACAGCCCCCACTGATGAGAAATATAAGATTCTAGAGAATAATAGAGAAGTAAGCTGCTTTCAGACACGCACTGAACTACGGACATTTTCCTAAAATTTCCCGCAGTGAAGTTGCTCTGGACATTAAATTTATGAATGTCTATAAAAAGATGAGAACACTACTAACTGTGTGCAACTGGACAGAGCTAAATGCTATAATTTGCATTCTAAAAGGGTTACAGTAACAAAACTAAGATTTGTTATTTACAAGATCCAGCTACTAATCTAGAAGGTAAAACATTAGAAGAAATGGTGCATTAACTTGATGGTTTTGTGTAAGGGATGTGTAACATCTGACAAATGCTAAGATGCTCATTACCACTAGCAATCTTTTTAGTAGGTCCAAGATCCCATAGAATCCTGTGGTTAAAAAATAAAATACAGACGCATTTTAAGAAAAGCCATCAATACGTATAAACAACAGATGTTTTTTTATCATCCTATCCTACTTGTTACTTAATTAAATGCTAAAGATACTACAATGCATCATGGGCTGAGAGAATCTACGTACAGTAAGGTGATAATTCTCTGTGTGTTTCTCAATACTGGTTAAACGTTTAGAGAAATTTATGGAGCCCAAATACTTTGCATTTATTTTGTCCATATTAATGCCCGTCTTATTGGGGGCAGTGTAGCTAA
Organism: Platichthys flesus; assembly: GCF_949316205.1. Classification (NCBI taxonomy): domain Eukaryota; kingdom Metazoa; phylum Chordata; class Actinopteri; order Pleuronectiformes; family Pleuronectidae; genus Platichthys; species Platichthys flesus. The sequence goes on along the minus strand of NC_084948.1, from coordinate 1,478,884 downwards.
TAGTTCCAGCGAGACAACCATAAAACACAAGGAAGAAATTTCAACAGTGGCAAAACTTTTTGGGGTAAGACTTGAGCTGACAAGATGTTAAGAAACTAAAGACATCTATACGTTACTTGATTTGCCCGTTTCGCGACCATCGGCATGTTTCTAGGTGACAGAAACTCGTGACTGTGTTGCTCTCTAGTGGATGCATTGTTTGAAACGGGCGTATCTCTTTTTCTAAAGGCAGCATAAATTAGCAATTAAATCTTTCACATTACATGTGTTCTGTCTTGATATAAATATTGATGAGTGCAGCTTTAATCTAAAAAGCTTAATAATCAGGGAACTCTTGCTTAGTCTGGAAAATATATAATTAACTGATGTTTATGTGCATGGAAGACTTCACCGACGCTTGTATGAATACACCTCGTCTCAGGTTCCTGACTCTACAGACTCAGTAACAGAGAAGGATCCAAGTGTCGTCATAAAAAACATTTAAGTTTATTTTTGTAGTTTAGGCAAACAGGCCTTTTTTAATTGAGCAAAAAGATGATAAGGGCAGCTGTGATCAACATTACAGACTCACACGGGTCATTTAGATACTTCACAGCAGCACATCATCACTACAAATACTGTATTAGTATAGTTTCCGTGGGCAAAAACGGACACTGATACTTGGCGACTGACCGAGCAGAACCCAGAGCCAAACTAAACATAGGCTGCGCTTTGTGTTCATTGTTGAGGGAGGCTTTGCCGTGTGAGTCATCTCGATTTAAGAGTTTCAGTTTCCATTCGTATTGGCGTTGACAGTCATTAAGGATAAAAAAACTGCTTCTACCCATTACTGTCATCTCAGGCCCCACATCATGATCCAACTTGGCGAACAATGTTTGGGTAAAACAGCAGGTTTTTAGAGAGACAGAATGAACACAGACTTAAAATAAGAGTGTCTCTTTCAACAGAGGTATCCTCACAAATAATGCTGCTTAAAAAAAACACTTTTTAAGCAGAAATCCAGATCTGCAGATTCAAACAGATATACAGAATAAGTTGTTTATTTACTCATATGGTGGTGGGCGATGAGTATCGGGAAAATGAATGAGGTGCTCAGGGGACAAGAATTTAGCTTAAATGTTAAAAAATTGCTCCCCAGCCTGCAGCTACTGCTGGTTAACTTCATCTAATTTAGCCCTATAAACTTTAGTTATTCCTTGGAATTTCCAGCAGCATATTTCTGCAGATGCTATACCTTGCTTTCTTGGCTTGCGCAAAGACTGTATAGCAAGCAATTCTATAATTACTTTGATCCTACTAATTTACGGCACTAATTACCACCATTGGACAGTTGCCTTATCCCATCCCAAAGTTGAGCAGACACTGAATGTTACGTAAGACCTATTGATCCCGCTCCCATGGGCTTGGTGGTTTTGTTTATTCATGATTTAATTGCTTGCTTTGATGGGCTAATTACACCTACGAACAGTGTGCAGGGAGCAGCAGTGATGTACATTTTCAATGTGAACAAACTGCAGCATGCAGTAACTTGAGCAGCTTCACCTCCTCTGCAGCGTTATGTTCCCTGCATGTTTATGAAACTCCGTTCGCACACTCCAATAGAGAGCATGTGATCGTACATTTCAAAACCCATTTCGGGCTGATTCAGTTGGTGTTCAGAATCAGAATCAGAATCAGAATCAGAATCAGAATCAGAATCAGAATCAGAAAGGATTTATTGCCAAGTAGGTTTACGCCTACCTGGAATTTTCTTTGGTAAAAAGCTGCATACATGGAACATAAAACATAAAAACACAATAAGTTCTTCACATAAGAAAGAAATAACTATATATAAAACAAAACAAAAATATATACAAGATATAAAAAGTTAAATAAAAAGTTTAATGCAAAACAGGAGAGAAATGTGGATGTGCAATGGAGGGAAGCACCTCGAAGGCAAACAGGTCCTGTAGAGATGGCAGATTGCAGCCGATCACCTTCTCAGCAGAATGGATGATACGCTGCAGTCTGCCTTTGTCGTTTGCGGTGGCAGCAGCGAACCAGATGGTGATGGAGGAGGTGAGGATGGACTCGATGATGCAGGTGTAGAAGTGCACCATCATTGTCTTTGGCAGGTTGAATTTCTTCAGTCACCGCAGGAAATACATCCTCTGTTGGCCTATTTTGGTGAGGGAGCTGATGTTCAGCTCCCATTTGAGGTCCTGGGAGATGATGGTGCCCAGGAAGCGGAGGGTCTCCACAGGGACGACTGGGGCGTCTCTCAGGGTGATGTGGGTGGGGCTGGGTTCCTTCTGAAGTCTACAACCATCTCCACTGTTTTCAGAGCATTGAGCTCCAGGTTGTTCTGATCACACCTGGTCACCAGATGGTCAATCTCCCACCTGTAGGCGGACTCATCCCAACCAGATATGAACCCAATGAGGGTGGTGTCATCCGCGAACTTAAGGAGTTTGACGGACTGGTGACTGGAGATGCAGCTGTTTGTATACAGGGAGAAGAGTAGAGGGGAAATAACACAGCCTTGAGGGGAACCTTTTCTTATGGTCCTGGAATCGGAGACATGCTTCCCAAGCCTCACGTGTTGCCTCCTGTCAGACAGGAAGTCTGTGATCCACCTGCAGGTGGAGTCAGGCACACTCAGCTGGGAGAGCTTCTTCTGTAGCAGATTTGGAATGATTGTGTTGAAGGCAGAGCTGAAGTCCACAAACATGATCCTGGCGTAGGTTACTGAAGAGTCCAGGTGCTGGAGGATGAAGGGAAGGGCCATGTTTACTGCATCGTCTACAGACCTGTTGGCTCTGTAGGCAAACTTCAGGGAGTCCAGGAGAGGTTCAGTGATGGCTTTGAGGTGGAACAGCACGAGGCGCTCAAATGCCTTCATCACCACAGAGGTCAGGGCGACGGGTCTGTAATCATTGAGTCCCGTGATCTTTGCTTTTTTGGGGCCAGAGATGATGGTGGAGGTCCTGAAGCAGGCTGATAACTCTGATTTTTCTAAATACACGTCAGCATGGCAGAGAGCCTACGGATAGCCCTTAGCTGTAATTGCTCCGCTAACGTCCGCTAACACGGTTCAAACCGTCAGCATCAACAGACCTTTTCTGTTAGTTGCCATCGTTTGAGAGGAGCCGGGGGGACGTAAATAAACAAGCATAGACTTCTTCTATATGCCTCATGATGTAGGCTTCTCTAAGCTTGTCTTCCGTTGCGCGAATTACTATTCTGGCGGTGAATCGTTTTCAGCACAAACAGCTCGTAGAACCATAAATGAAAAAGACCGATCCGTCCGTCCGTCCGCGCGTAGAGAAGCATACTTTAGCCTTTAGCCCTCTCCAGACAGAGGCAGAGTCATTGGATGAGAATTGGTGTTGGAGTTTCTCAGAGTAAAGTCGTTTAGCTTCTTTCACCTCCTTGCTAAACCTGTATTTTGACTCTATGAAAAACCTGACTCTGACTCCACTCCTGAACGCCTCTTCCTTATCCAACCTTAACTTTTTAAGTTTGGCTGTGAACCAGGGTTTGTCATTATTGAAAATCACCCTGGTGCGTGATGGAACACAGCTGTCCTCACAGAAGCTGACATAAGAAGTCACAGCCTCTGTGAACTCATCCAGACTATTAGTAGCAGTCCTGAACACCTGTGTTCAGGACTGCTTAAGGCCTGTGATCCTCTGAAGCAGAGGATCACAGGCCTTAATGACTACAGACCAGTCGCCCTGACCTCTGTAGTAATGAAGACCTTCGAGCGACTCGTGCTGACCCACCTCAAAACTATAACCAACCACCTCCTCGACCCGCTGCAGTTTGCCTACAGAGCCAACAGGTCCGTAGACGATGCAGTCAACATGGGACTCCACTTCATCCTCCAGCACCTCGACTCCCCCAGCACCTACGCCAGGATCTTGTTTGTGGACTTCAGCTCCGCATTCAACACCATCTCTCCAGCTCTTCTCCGGGACAAGCTGACCCAGCTGAGCGTGCCTGACCCCACCTGCAGGTGGATCACCAACTTCCTGACCGACAGGAAGCAGCGCGTGAGGCTGGGGAAGCTTGTCTCTGACACCCGGACCATCAGCACTGGAGCCCCTCAAGGTTGTGTGCTCTCTCCTCTCCTCTTCTCCCTCTACACCAACAACTGCACCTCCAGCCATCCCTCTGTCAAACTCCTGAAGTTTGCCGACGACACCACCCTTATTGGATTAATTTCCAATGGGGACGAGGCCGCCTACAGAGAGGAAGTTAACAGCCTGGCTTCCTGGTGCAGCCAGAACCACCTGGAGCTGAACGCTTCAAAAACTGTAGAGATGGTGGCAGACTTCAGGAGGAGCCCAGCCCAAACCGCCCCCCTCACCATGTGCGACTCCCCAGTTAAAACAGTGGAGTCATTCAGATTCCTGGGGACGATCATAGCACAGGACCTGAGGTGGACGGAGAACATCACCTCCATCACCAAGAAGGCCCAGCAGAGGATGTTCTTCCTGCGGCAACTGAGGAAATTCAGCATGCCGCGGAAAGTGATGGTTGAGTTCTACACAGCCATCATTGAGTCCATCCTCACCTCATCCATCACCGTTTGGTTCGCTGCCTCCACTGCCAAGGACAAGGGCAGACTGCAGCGGATCATTCGGTCAGCTGAGAAGGTCATCGGCTGTGACCTGCCGGCTCTCCTAGACCTGTTCCACTCCAGGACCAGAAAGAGAGCAGGCAAGATCATCGCTGATCCTTCCCATCCCGGTCACCACCTGTTCCAGAGACTTCCATCTGGGAAAAGGTTCCGGGCCGTCAGGACTAAAACCTTGCGTCACCTGAACAGTTTTTTCCCCATGGCAGTGGGGCTCACAAACAAGCCCCCCCCATCACACTGACTCTGCTGACCCCCCCCCCCCCCCACCCTCGCACATAATTTATAACACTACATTATTGGCACTACCACCAATCTTTGCACCTTAAAACCGAACACAACACATTTACTGTATATATTATTTTTTCGATATTGTTGTTTTTTATATTGATGTTTATATTGCTCTATATTGTTGTTTTTATATTGTTGTTTGTAAAGTGCACCAACCACACCAAGGCAATTTCCTGTATGTGAAAATATACAAGGCAATAAAAAGAATTCTGATTCTGATTCTGATTCTCCAAGAATCAAATGGACCATGACATGGTCTGAGAGTCCCAGTGCAGCCCGGGGGACGGCGTGATAAGCACCGGGCATTTAATAATTTTTTTATATCACGGGTGAGATCAGCTCACCATCTCTTGAATTACACCTTTGAAGTGGCGGTTCTCCAAGCCACACCTAAAGACAGGCCCACAGAACAAGCAGGACAAGAGTGACGACAAACACTGCATTGGGAGGCTCTTTGTTGAGTGCCTTCACAAAATGGAAAGAAAGTTAATGACGATTAAACCCATAACTCAGTGAGCCAACCTTTTAACGCAAGAAAGTTTCCCCCAAACCAACCTGCTTAACGAGTAATGTATTAAAGGTCAATTTATTTATTGTTTTATTTGCAGCAATATCAAAAAGACAATACATCTGTGGTATCTGAATTCACAACTGATTGTTGTGAATTCTAATCTATCAGGGTTTTTTCTGGGGTTTTTGCACAAACAGGATGTTTATGTGGTAATCTTTGAGCCTTTTCTGATTGGATGATTGTTTTCTGAGTGATGCCAGCCAGGCCAACCACAGGTAACGAGCTGACAAAACTGAAATAATTGGATCTATTGGATCAATTAATTGTTGAGGGTTTCCCTCGTAATTTTTTGTCACGTAGCTTGCAAGCTCAGGGACTGCATAAGATGAACTGCTTGGTGATATGTCAATAAAATTAGAAGAAACATTGAGTTTTGGAGGGGCATCTTAAGGGCGTGGCAGTTTCTGAATACAAGTTGTATGCATTTCTGTTTGGATTGACTGCTTTGATGCTTTCATAGTATCTATATAGCCTGTAGACGTGATTTATAATCAAACTAGAAAGACCACACTGCGGTTGTATTTCTTGGCCAACCAGTGCAGTTTCAGTCTACATAGGTTATTTTTGTAGTTGTTTAAATATAGGGACAATTGCTCACACCTTCAGCTTCTACTGTAACATTTTCCCTCAGCTGTAATCATGGAAAGTGCCAGAAACTAGTTTTCAAATTATAAAAATACAAAGACAGAGGGACAAGCTCAAACTGGAATAGGTGAGACTGTTGTAATCCATTTCAGGAACGTAAAGAATCTATTGAACACTGTTCCTTTAATTCAGACGTAAAACTGTTGTGGAGGAACGGGCAAACATTAGGCCATGCTAGTTGTGCGGCCAAGCATTATGCCATGCTAGTTGTGAGAAAGTGTTGGTCTGTTCGTCCACCACTTTGGTCCAAACAAACAAGTCTTACCCCAAACAATTACGGGCTGGATCACCACAACATATAGTATAGTTATCCATGGTCACCAGAGCATATTGACTTCGGTGATCCACTGACTTTCCACTGAGCAATGCCACCATGAGGTTTACATTGGTGTTTTGGAATAGAGCCTGACCGATATATCCATTGATAGTGTACAGTCATGTTTGCATTTAAAAGAACGTTTTAAATTTTTATGTCAAAAAGGTCCAATCTGTTTATGTAAAGAGATCTTTCAAGCTATAGTTAATCATAATTAAGTTTATGGCTAATCTATAAAAAGCAGCCTCAATTATTTGTCTTTGTCGATTTTGTTTACCTCAAAATCATCAGTATCACCATCCGGCCCCAAAGATCCATCTTAATCGTGCAGTTTTAAATGAAATCTCTCGAAACAATAACTCTGAACTTTGGCAAGTTTATGATTCTTTATTTAGCACCATCAACAGGTCAAATGTATAATTTCACAAATACTTTGGTTTGTTTTGTTGTTTTATTTAAATTATATTAACTTCATCACTCAAAGACAACAACAAAGTCCCTCTAGAGCTGTGCAGTATACCTCTTTAAACATTTCCTCACTATCTTCTTCAAAGCTCTGTGGTCATCAAAAAAAAACACCTCTCAGTAAATCAAGGATAAGACATTTGCACTGTGTGAAGCAGTGAAAGATCGTCACATATAATGTCTGCCTTTACCCCGAAGCTATAATTTAGGGTATTTTACAGCTTTACGTCTTATTGATGAAGTTTATGTTATTTTCTCTTTCAGGTCAGGCAGAACCATGCATCAATGTCACAGAATTCCTGAGGGACAGTACGGACCACCCTGCGGTTTATTAGGAACTATGCATGCAGTCATAAGAGGTTTTCAGTCGAGCTGTCTCCAGACCAAGCATTAGCAGGGTCCTTGGACTTGGCTGCCTGGCCCAAGTAGATCCATTTTCTGTGCTCAGCAGCCTGAGCTCTGGGAACAGTCAGCCCCATGAAAGCCCTCTCTGTAGCAGGACCAGAGGTTCAGTTCAGCCAGTCTCTCACCTTTCACTCTCCTTTCCTTTTTACCATTTTTTTCTTCGCTCTTGCCCTCTCTCTCCCTGCCTCGCTAACTCAGTCCTGGTGCAGCTGGTCTGGATTTAATGCTCAGGTTTACATTTCAACGTCTGTGCTGGGAAACATCCAGTAGCGGGCAGCAAGCCATGCAGATAAAGACTGGCCTCTGATTAAACTTAGCTGGGGCTGATCTGGTCCCCAGTGTGCCCTTGTGTCCCCTCTACCACCTCACTGAAAGGGAACTGCACGGAAATGTTACGCACCTCCATTAACTTGAAAGTGTTTTGTTTTAGGAGTTGGATCTGGATTCAGTGTCCTTCCTCTGATATCTCGTGGCCATAATCCTCCTTTAGATATAAAAAGGGCCCTTCTCACTGGCTACAAAACCCTTTTCCGTTCTCCAATATGAATTCAAGATGGTTTCTATGAACCTCTCAAACCCACTGCAAAGAATGGCGAAAAGCGAAATGTTTCAGCACATGCAATGATTTGCTTTTATAACTCTGACTTCAGCGCTCATGATGCTATGGTAAAATATGAGGACACATGTAGCCATCAAAATAGCAAAGAGGCTGAAGGAATCTTCTTTGGAGTTAGTTTAAGCATTTCTCCAGACCAAGACTAGATTTTATTATGATTTTTTTTAGAGAAAGAAATGTTTTTTTTGATGATTATCACATATCATTAACTGTACTATAGGACACTGCCAAAAATACTTCACTGGAACTAACATTTAGCAGTTTCAACGCTATTCTAACTTGATCTGTAGCTTTTATTATAAAATGTAATTCTTTGGACTAACTACTACTTCCACTTTTACAGCCTTGATGCTCATACCATGACTTATGGCAGTCAGAGGGACAATCTGATGGAGGAGGGAGGAGGAGGTGACCCTGAAGGAAAGATTTACAGTAGGTCCCAAAATGTCACCTGGTATTACAACTGCCTCTCATCCTCTCCTCTTTTGTCCTGTCCATACATGCCAAAGTGACTTCTCAAGGAGGGGGAGGAAAGGACGAAGTGACGGGAGGACTAAGTGAGGAGAAAAACCTGAGGAAGTCTATTTTATTTTGCATGACAATCCTAGGTAAAAGATAAACAACAGTTTCTACTGCAAGGATGTAATTTGATTAACTACAGTTTGATGGTTAAAAACCTGGAGAAAAGCTGAAATACGTAGAGAGCCAGATTGTTAAAAGACTAACATTTGATAATTAGTGCATAATGGAAAGTACATCTGTGGTGTGATATCGTTAGTTTTGAATGTATTTAGTTATGAACCAAAGCATTGGACAAATTCAGATTCTGACCTAGTAATGGCATAGATGAAAATACAGCAATCAAAAAATCTTAAGGATCCCTTTCTGAGGACCATGCCATTTTAATTTTTTTTGTTAATCTGTGTGTGACTGGTTGTGCGTCTCTGTTGGCCCTGTGACACGCAGGCGATAGATGCTGGAGAGAGAACTTGGGCCTTGTTGTGTTATTGAGATTAACTAGTGATAAAATTGGTTGCTTCACTGATTTATATAATTAAAAGTATTAGGATTTTGTTAACATTTGGAGAAAAAATATAGTTTGACATGGTACTGCACCTTCCACCATTAGCATGGGCTCCTTGGCTCCTCCATGGGACAGCATCTCCCGACGGTAACGTTCTCCCATGTCCCTGAAAAAAACCGAGAGCGGGTTAAGGACAGACACAAAAGAGAGAAAGAGATAAGGTTACAGACACCTGTACTCTCCCCTATCAGCTCCTCGCACTCTCTCAACCCCTCCACCACTGCTGCTGCAACCACTTGGAGCCCAAGGCCAAGACTCCTAAGCTGTCTGTTTCCAACAGACAAGTGAAACGAAATCTGAGACTGCATGTGGAACTAAAACAATCTCAGAAAAGCAAAGAACAGGAAGACAGAAAGAAAGTGAAGGAGAAGTAAAAGAAAGATGAGAGAAGTAGAGAGTGAGGGCTGCAGGACTCGAGTCAGGAGTGATTTTGTTTTTCAAAACAAGCGTCTTTGTGCTATGTCCCTGGGCAAACACATGTGATAAGGGAGAGTCTGGTAATGTGGGTGCTGGTTGTGTGTCTGTGAATTACAGCAAACACCTCCCAGGTGGTCAGGTGGCAGAGACTTAGACAGTATCCAGGGGAGGCAGCCTGTTAGGAGGCATCTGTCTCAGTGCCCCAAGAGCAAAACAGGTTTCTGTTGCGCATGTACTACAATTATGTAACTCGACTCATGAACACAAGGTTAGAAGTAATTGATGGTCAGAGCTGGATGTTAATAAAATGTCATAATTTAGGAGTACAGGAGCTCAGTGAACCTCATAAAAATGTTTTTCTTATCCATGGAACATTATTAAATTCTAACATCATTGTTAATGCTATCAACTGAAAACAAGCAGCATCAAGTTTGCTCAGGTGTTGATAATTTTTCTCCAAGATTAAAATGTGTTAAAGATAAAATTTCCTACACAGATTCCTCATTTGCTTATTTTATTTTTAACACAATCAATAAAAAAATTCTGTGGACCAAACTGATAGTGGGGCGGAAAGGCACCCAGTACGTAGAAACCATTATTGCAAAATAATTTAAACGTAATAGCAACTCAAGTATCTGCAAATGTTGACAATTGAGATGAATATCTCCCCCATGGCTCTGCTCACTTCCTCCCTACCAATTAATTTTTCCAGCTTTACAGGTCATCCTGTGGTGCTGCATGTCCTTTAAACTTGGCTTCACTTCAGACTTCATTATTAGTTGGTCAGCTTACAACAGGTTATTGATGCCACTTACTTGTAGTGAGAGATGAAGCATATGTAGACATTTAGTTCCTTTTTAGTATTTTCTTTCCTCTAGTATTTTACATAAGTTCTTCATGTAAAGGTGTTTCAGACAATAATTTAGGAATATGTCCGGAAAATTAGGTCTGGGTATTTTCTAGAGTTTTCCTTTCATATATGAAGGAAGTTTATGGACTTAAAAATGTCTGTAACATTCAGGCTGGGTGGCGGCCATGAGGCTGAACGTAATGTATACATTCTGCTGCGGAAAGCAAAGTTACGGTGCATGACATGTGTTTTTCTTTTTTTTCCAGCTGCCCATTCATTCTGGACAGGTCGCTGCCTGGAGGGAACATTATCAGTCAGTCAGTGTCTTGTTGTCCTCCTTGACAAGTCCTGGAGTGATCATTTTGTGATTTATGATAGTTTCTGGGAGTCTTTAAATAGATGGGGCCTTCTGTGATGATATTTAGTTAGTTCTTCACATTCAGACAGACATCTCTTTCAGCAAAACAATTAATTTTCTATTTTCTATTGAACACTCCTGATGCTCCACCAGTGAATCATATATAAGAAAAGTTTAGTTGATTTAGCCAAAGGATAAATTACAAATTAAGTGGTGCAGCTATCGTTAATAACATCATTATATCATACGATTAATATCACTCTTATCATTTTCATCAAATAAGATAAATTTAAAAAACAGTCTGACAGAGCTTAAATATGATGGTTACACAACCGTTCTAAACTGGACCTGAATCTGAATATCATTTCAATATTTTGGTCCAAACCCTTAGGTTGAGTGTCGGCACTGTATCAAGCACACGTTTTACCTGTTTAAAGGATCCTGAACGAAGCACTGTCGCCACACCATTGAGGCCACGGCCCGGGACATGAGGTAAGAGTAATACTTGGCCCCATAGCCAATCAGGTGGCTGAATCTCAGCTGCCATGCCTGAACGATAAATGAAAAAAAAAGAAGAAACCTCAACATTATCACCTTCATTTGAGTGAAAAAACACAGGAGCTTAAAATAATACAGCCATCAACAGGTTGTACTGAATCAGACTGTATGTGACACAACAAGCTCAGAGGAGAGAAGTTATAGCAGAATTCTGGCCCCTGAATAAAGCTATTACACAAAGAGAGCCTGCTATTATCTCCCGTCACTATGAATTAGTTTTGACAAAAGGAAACATATAATGGGTTTAATGTGTGTGAATATGCAGTGTGGAGAACGTCACAGGTTACAAGGCTTGAATTCTGTGGTTCGCAAAATTGATTGAGAGAAGCTGCTCCATGTTGACAGTTAACTATTCCAATAAGAGACTCCATGTATGGCTGTAGACAACTATTAAAGCTGAAAATAAAACTAAAGTTTAACATTGAAAGCATCTCGATTAAGTTTTCCTTTATTACAGCAACTCCACCGATATGGATGGAAAGAAAATGATTAATGTCAACATCTTCTCAGCTGCTTACATTTTTTAAATATAAGTGGAATAAATAAATCTGTCATCAAACAAACCTCTTTAACAAAACATGCTATCTCCTAATTTAAAAGGAAGAAACATGGAAATTCCTAAATGGTAAAAAAGCCCTTTCTTCTCCCCTCTTTTTTCCCCTGTAGTTGCCAGAGGTGGGCCTATCTCTATATCTATAAAGACAAGCTCTTTTTTGATCTTTTTTGAGGGGGACTGTGGGGGAATTCAGCTGGCAAACACTCAAACATTCAGCCTGTTAGAGGAGACAGCAGCTGCAATAGTTTAAAAACCTATAACAAACTGCAGATGCTTTCTTCCATCTTCACATTAAAATAACATGTTACTGACTCAAACACCAAATGCAGGTGAAGTAATTATCTGAATACAAGGATAACGTGTGATTACATATGTGCTCTGTTTGATCACAGATGCACGCATCAGTAGCAATACCAGAAGAAATCCGGGTACATTTTAATTAAGCTTAGATTTGATCTGGACTTAGTTGTGTCACCCTGCAAATTCAAAACTAATATCGAGACAGACTTACAACGCAGCATTTACTGGAACTAATAATTCTTCTTCTTCAGTCTGGTAGAGCAGAGCAATTTTTTTACTTTCATAGGGACTTGCCTAAAGACCCATCCAATATGAATGCAAGACGTTATAATACCTCTCAAGGCCTTTTATCTGTAATGTTTAATTTAACATATTTTAGGATTAAGGGCTCATGGCCATCCTGCTTAAGTTTAAGATGATAAAAAGGACCAGTTAGTTAAGGCAGGGGTTCCAAAACATTTCAGCCCGCGACCCGCAAAGTAACGGTGTCAGAGACTGGCGACCTCCACCAACCTTGGATGTGTTATAATAATAATAATAATAATACATTTTATTTCACAGCGCCTTTCATGTCACTCAAGGACGCTTTACAATTTAAAACAGTAGCAAACAAATAACAAAACAATTAAAATTAAAAGTGCAAGTAAAAACAGCATGGCAACTACAGTGTGAATGCAATCCTGAAAAAGTGGGTTTTGAGAGAGGATTTGAACTGAGGGAAGGAGTCAATGTTTCGGATGTCAGGTGGGAGTGAGTTCCAGAGTTTGGGAGCAGAGCGGCTGAAAGCTCTGCTCCCCATGGTGGTAAGCCGGGCAGAGGGGACAGTTAGATGGATGGAAGAGGAGGATCTGAGGGAGCGGGTGGAGGTGGCAGTGTGAAGGAGGTCAGACAGGTAAGGAGGGGCAAGGTAGTGGATGGCTTTGAAAGTATGAAGAAGAATTTTAAAGTTGATACGGAAGTGAATTGGAAGCCAGTGGAGTTGCTGAAGGATGGGGGTGATGTGGTGGAAAGAGGGGGTGAGGAAGATGATACGGGCAGCTGAGTTCTGGACCAGTTGGAGCTTATGGAGGGATTCTGGGGGAGACCAAAGAGGAGAGAATTACAGTAGTCGATACGGGAGGTGACAAGGCTATGTACAAGAATAGAGGTGGTATGGGGGGTGAGGGAGGGACGGAGGCGATTGATGTTACGGAGATGGAAGTAGGGGGTGCGGGTGGTGATGTTGATATGAGATTTGAAGGAGAGTGAGCCGTCGACGATGACACCCAGACTCTTTACCTGGGGGGAGGGGGAAACTATGGAGCTGTCAATTGAGAGGGAAAAACTGTCAACTTTCAGTAGAGTGGATTTAGTACCGACTAAGAGGATTTCGGTTTTATCACTGTTAAGTTTGAGGAAGTTTGAACCAGGTATGAAGTGCAGAAAGGCAATCTGTCAAGGATGAGGGAGGAAGAATGGAGTTGGGCTTAGTGGAGAGGTAGAGCTGGGTGTCATCCGCGTAGCAATGAAAAAGAATATTGAATTTACGGAAAATAAGGCCAAGGGGAAGGAGGTAAGTAATGAAAAGGAGGGGACCCAGGACAGAGCCCTGGGGAACACCAGGGGAGACAGGGGACGGTTGGGAACGGAAGGATTTGAGTTGGATGAACTGAGTGCGGTCTGAGAGATAGGAGTGGAACCAGTCAAGGGGGATGCCAGTGATGCCGATGGAGGATAATCTGTTGAGGAGGATGGTGTGGGAGATTGTGTCGAAGGCCGCACTCAGGTCAAGGAGGATGAGGATGGATAGTAAACCGGAATCAGCTGCAATAAGGAGGTCGTTGGTGATTTTCAGAAGGGCCGTTTCAGTGCTATGGCGGGGACGGAAACCAGATTGGAACTGTTCATATAAACTGTTTTGAGATAGATGGGAATGGAGTTGAGAAGCAACGGTTTTCTCAAGTATTTTGGAGATGAAAGATAGGTTGGAGATGGGGCAGAGGTTATTAAAGTTGTTGGGATCTGAACCAGGTTTTTTGAGGATTGGGGAGACAGCAGCCGTTTTGAGGGGTGCGGGAAATGAACCAGTAGTGAGAGAGGAGTGGATGATAGCAGCAATTAGAGGGAGCAGTGAGGGGAGGCAGGATATGACCAGGGCAGTAGGTAGGGGATCTAACTGGCATGTGGATGGTGATTTGATTTACAGATGAGATCAGAGATAGCAGAGGGATCAGGGAGATAGAAGGAGGAAAATGGCAGACTGTAGGGGAGAGGTTCAGAGGAGGGGGCAAGTGAGGGAGTGGGGCTCAAGTGCTGGTGAATTTTTTTAACTTTCTGATTAAAAAACTGAAGAAGGGAGTCACATGTGTCCGAAGAGTACAGGTGGGGGGGTAGGAGATCTGGGGGTTGAAGGATTTTGTTGAGGAGTGAAAAGAGTGCCTTGGAGTTGCCATGGTTGGAACAAATAAGACTGGAATAATAAGTGGATTTGGCAGAAGCGATAGAGTCCTTATACTGTAAGATATGATTTTTGTACATGTCATGGTGGACAGTGAGACCAGTCTTTTTGTGGAGACGCTCAAGTTGACGTCCTTTGGACTTGATGGAACGGAGTTCAGGGGTGAACCAAGGGGCAGAATGGGTGAATGAGACAGACCGAGTTTTAACAGGAGCGAGGGAGTTGAGAATGGAAGTGAGCGAGGTATTGTAGTGGAGAACCAGCTCATCAGGGGAGGAGGAGTAGTCCGGGTCCGGTATAGAAGCGATGGTGGAGGATAGGGTTTGAAGATTTATGGCCTTGATATTACGGAATGAGATGAGACGTGGTGGCTTGGTCATGGAGAGGCGGAGTGTGACATTGAATGAAAGGAGGAAGTGGTCAGTGATGGGGAGTGGATCAGCTGTGCAGTTGGAGGGAGTGAGACCAGCGCAACATATTAAGTCCAGTGTGTGACCTTTGATGTGGGTAGGGAAATCAGTGAAAATGCGGTAACCAGAGCTCTCGAGGCAGGATGAGAAGTCACAGGTGAGGGGGAGAGTGGTGTTGTCCAGGTGGATGTTGAAATCGCCAAGCATAATCACATTAGGGGAGAGAGTGGAGAGATGGGCGAGTAGAGCAGCAATGTCATTTAAAAAACTCAGAGTGGGGCCTAGGTGGACGGTAAACGGTGGCCACAATGGTGGGAGTAGGGCCAGGTAGTTTACAGACAATGCACTCAAATGAGCTGGATGCAGGGACAGAGACGGGAATCACTTTCCAAATCTCGCGGTGAATTATCGCGAGTCCTCCGCCGCGACCTGAGCCACGGGGTTGCGAGATGTAAACAAACCCAGGAGGGGTAGCGTCGTTGAGCTGCGAAAAGTCATTTGGCTGCTGCCACGTCTCTGTCAAACAGAAAAAGTCATACTTGCGGTCGGTGAAGTAGTCCTGGACAATATGGCCTTTGCTCGTGAGTGAGCGGATGTTCAGAAGCCCGAAGTTGATGGTGGAGTTGTCATTATGGACAGTAGTGCTAGCCGACCTCGGTAGGCTGGCTAGCAAGCTGGGATCAACCCGGCGGCAGCTGGTGTTTCTCGGAGGGCGACGAGTGGAGGACCAGAAGGATTTTATTGGTTTGGAGTTGTCCGTATGGAAGTTCCGGCAGGAGCCACGGTGAATGTATTTTCGGCGGTGCAGGAGAATGACATCCCGAGGGCGCAGCACCGCAGGCGGAGGCTCAAACAGGTGGGAACGGAGCCGGAGGAGCTCGGCAGCCGAGTACTGGAGAAGACCAGCCACAGGTCGGTGGAATATCGACAATGTATTCCAGGCGAGTGCCGACGAAAGTATAAACTTGGCGGACAACATTTTAACCGAGAAGCCAGATGAGCTTACTAAACACAATAGAACAATAAGAACAGCCGGTGAGTAGCGGCAGCAAGACGCGCCAGCGTGTGTGCAGCGTGCACACACATATAATGTTGCGCACAGCCAGACACAAGCACTATTAGGCCTATGCAAACACGGGCATTAATACAACACAAAAGAACAACAGCCTTACAGCCATGATATTATTTTATAGCAATTTAAGAAATAGAATATAACCAGAATACAGGGACACTCCCTGTATAAACAGCAGGGCTGAGTGAGCATATGCTGTAAATATAAAAAAAGTGCGCAGGTGATGTCTGTGCGCGTCTGTATGCATAACGAGCAGCAGACACCTTATTGCTGCCATTTGCAAAAACTTTAGGGTTATTTATTTTAGCCTAAACATATTAATTTAATTTCTTAAACTCAATAATGAGATAGGATGGCAATATGCATGGAGCAGAGCAAGTCCATTCTCTGCTTTATTTTGGAGACGGCGACTCAGATATCATTCTCCACGTTGAGCTGTGCTCTGTTTTTATTCTTTAAGGATACCAGGGCTCAGAACGTATTTACGCACAAGTCCGACAGCCTTTTTAACCAGTCAGGGTCAATGAGGTGGTCACTGAGCTGGGATTCATGCTGCATCAGAAATATGCGCACCTCGTCCCGCAGTTCATACAGCCGGCTCAGCACATTTCCCTGCAAGAGCAAGTCTGATATTGAGTGGACGTGTTTTTATGTAGTTGACCATTTTTATCGAAATGTCAAGAATATGACTATGCTTTGGTTCAATTGTTTTGCTTGCAAGAGATTCTTTGTGAATAATACAGTGTGTGGAATTTACATGCGGTACATGGAATTTTGACTAATAAATTAAATTAAAAAGCCAATGCATTTCGGTCAATGTGTTCCAGCTCTTCTGCTCTCAACATGTACTGTTTACCTGCGGGCAGCCAAAGCCTGCACATATGTTGCATGTATTATAAGTATTATTTAATTCCGCCAGAAATCCTTCTGTTTTTGTTAATTAATGATTTTGTACTGTGTGTTTTACATGTGTTTGGCGCCCTCTGTTGGTCGCGAGTGGCTTTTGTATTTATCCTCCCGGTTTTCACCAGAATGTTCTAGATCTGGCGGAGACCGGTACGTATCGTTTACAGCGAGACACTAATGTGTAAAGTTTGTAATTTAAGTAATCTGTAAGTTGTTTAAAATGTGTCATGTGTTTCATACGATCATATTAGTCGAGTTCCTTCATTCTTTTATGGTTTATTTTCATTTTTGAGTTAGTTCAGAGTGTAACAGCAAGCTAGCATAAATGTATTAAGTTTGCTAGCTTGCTTGTGTAAGTGCGTAGGTGTCCGTCATTTTGTGTCCTGAAGAATGCCTTCTGAACTGTGTTTTTCTTTTGTTAGGCATGTGACCAAATGATGAATGTTTTCTGTTCTTTTGCTGAACCTCTGAACAGGTATGTTTTGTTGCATAAGACTCGTGTTGATTTTGGAAATATAAGATTTGATTATTTTAATGATGTGTTTGATTGAATGTGAGACATTCAAAGGTAATTGTAAATTATAGTTTTGTTATTTATTTTTAGGAATACTTTGACTAAATTGGAACTTATTATTTCTTATATAGGTCTTTTTGGTTTTATTATACACGAGAATGTTCTAGATCTGGCGGAGACCGGCATGTGACCAAATGATGAATGTTTTCTGTTCTTTTGCTGAACCTCTGAACAGAAATAAAAGTCCAGTGTCAAGAAAAGAACAAGTCCTGGTCATCCATTTTTAGACACAACGCAGAGCAAATCACCACCAGAGAGAGACCGGTTACACATACATGATAAATAAAACTAGAAATAGAAACGAGAAGGCTTATGGCCCCAAAATCCTGTCCTGTATTCTGTATATTCACATGTAGAATCTGTTTTAGAGATTACTGCACATGTAAATATAGTCACTGTGAGCAGGCACTTGCATTCAAAAAAAGAGAGGAACAAACACTTGGTCCTAAAACCAAGAATCACAGATTACAGAAATGTCAACACAGTCAATAGAACATTTTGCTTTCTGCCATTTATTTCCAAATATTATCCTCAACTCAAGGGTGAGCATGGGGTTTGTGTTACTCACAGCTGATCCTCTCTCTCAGTGCGCAGCCGGACCTCATAGCCCTGCTCTATAAACTATACACATGTCAGCGTCACCCTATGTTTATAATCCGTGGCTCTCAGTAACCTATTAACCACTATAACATTTGCTTTACTGTGGAAACTTTTCCTCTGCTGCGTTTCCATGAATCTCATGAATTCCATGATCCTCATCCCCACGCCCACAGCTGTAAAAGTGGGGGAAATGGAGGTTTTTCGTTAATGTGGGACATCAGGTAATGTCAGACACCCCCCTTATCTAGGCAACGGAACACATTTGTGGTCATGTGACCATTATGTTTTCACGCCCTCCCATTCCCCCCTTGCCATGAAGGAGAAGTTGGTGCTGTTGCTGTGGAAAGTATGTTTTTTTTTCAGAATTTTTTTTTTTTTTGCATGTAAAAGTAAATTTTCTGACTTTGAACTTAATCAACTGTTGTGTCAAAACAAATTGATTCAGGTAGAAAAACTTATATTATACATGTTGATGAATGTCCGACATAAAAAACCATGTGATTGATGCTAGCTGAAGATTAGCCTGAATTGCTAAGAGATGTTTTTTCTAAAATGGTGGCTGTGGGGTAAAGTGGGACAAATGCTGTGGGGTAAAGTGAGACAATTTTAGTGTTATATTACATTATATATGTTATATCTTTAATGTCATCAACATTGTAGAAAAACCATCATGCCAAGAAACTATACATCAGGAAGACAACCAGGGGCCAAAAATCCCTAGGTCATGGAAGGAAAGAAGTCCCTAAGAAAAGCTGGGATAGAAATATTGATAAGACAACCCTCAAAAGATTCATAAAGAAAAAAGAGAAAGGGAAAGTAAAATCAGTAGCCTGGGGTGCAGTAGCTGAGGTAAAGAGAATATTCACAGATGAAATGGAGGAGGAGCTTGCCAAACACTTGAAACAACTAACTGACCAGTTCCATGGCCTTGCTCCAGTTAAGTGCCGTCAACTGGCATTTGAATACGCAGAGAAAAACAATATCCCCGTCCCTGCCAATTGGATAGAGAAACAATGTGCAGGTAAGCTAGGGTGTGCAAGAGATCACATGAATCATAATAATCATAAATGTGCTTAATTGACCAATCCCCATGATTCTGTTACTGTCTCACTTTTAAAAACAATCATATTTTCACTGCCCTTTGTCCTGAAGACATTCTGATCATTTCCATTGCTAGAAAACATTCTGAATTAATGAGAAATGGATACATTTTACTGATATAGCATTTTAGCTCGCCTAGAGGGGAGCAAATGTAAAAAATGTCCCATATTAGGCCGCTCTCCCCTATCAGATATTTCCCCCGGGGAGAGGTCTTTCAAAGTATACCTCTGCTTTGTTATTTTAGCAGGGCTTAAAAAAAAAGACTAATCCCTTAAATTCTGCTGAGCCAGGGTAAAAGGTATAAAAGCATAGGGAAAGAAAAGTAGGAGAGTAGAGCGCTAAAGAAGATCAAATGGGTAGTGAAACGAGAGTCATCATGGAATCATGAGCAGAACTTTCCCCAAATCATCAACAACCTCGAACTCTCAAACTGATCTAATGATATAAGAATTATGAGCAGCTTCTTTACCGTATTGGGAGTATAAGGCAAGCCATAGAATTTCTCCTGCATATCTTTCAGGATATCCGTGGTGGAGCAGTTTTGGGGTTTGCTGTGATAGATCTGGTCCAAGACTGCGTAGAAAATCTGTCCAGTAAGAAAAACAACACAAATCACACTTGCTACTGAATCAGTCCTGCAAATACAGTATATGTTTAACTAAACAAAGATGAAGAGGGAAACAAAATTAGCGACAGCAGTATTGTAATAAAATTATAAAATGCTCATTGCTTTATTTAACCTCTATAATGAATTTAAGAACAATTAATTGGTTGTGGTTTCATAAGCACTAAAAAGAAAAAGTTTGTTTAACCTCTTCAACTACTAGCTGCTGTTAAATGTTTATGTTAAGTAATGTTTCTGCATCCTTCATCCTTAAAGCTCTGGAGGCTCTTGACCTTAAAGGAATGTTCATTATGAAAACATTGAATCTTCTGCTTTCTGTCATGACTTTAAGAGACATTGAAGCTGAAGCTCAAACAATGCTCTTTTCCTCAGTGAATAGGTTATATCTGTAATGTAATGCATTTATCACCTCATTTCCTAGCCATATTCACAGCTTTTAAGGAGAGACCTGAGTTTTCAAAAATAATATTTAAGGCTCATTTATGCTGCTTGTATGAAAAGTGATTATTTTCTTCCATTTCTATCTATGTAACCATCACTGCCTTCATACGTTGATGAGTCCTTTTAGTGGGGCAGATAATAGAAAAATCGTGCCAAATGTGATACAAGCACCAAATTTGGCATGGTGGTTCCCAAGGGTCAACTTAACAAATCTGCCTGACGTGCCATTCAAAATTCCAACTTGGCGGCCATTTTTCAAGATGGACGCCGAATGCGTCTGCCGAGAATGGTTTTGCTTAAAGATATGCATGTACTTGTTGGATTTGAATGATCTTGGTGTTGATCTCTATGTTTTCTTGCATGTTGAATCTAATTGTTTTACTTTCACTAGCATTAAAATACTGTAAATGGTAGAAAATGACCACTTTATATAAAATAACAACATAACACATCAAATAATACTCCTAATACTTTATTTACACATTAAATATACACATTTTGCATTATTGTACTTTGGATTCATTTGAAACATGTTATTCAACAAAATCGAAAATATGAACAAAAACCCTTAATACTGTAAAAATCGTCCTTCCATAGCAAACTATTACAGTGGCCCACTCACTGGCACCAACTTTCACTGCTGTATATGTATCAATGCAGCTGACATAGACAGCTGCAGAGTGCAGTGCAGGTGAGCCCTGAACGAAAGCATTTGCATCTCCGGTTGCAGCCTTTCTTGCAGGAACACTGGGTCAGTTCCGGTCAGCTGGCTGCAATAGGTGGAAACGTTGTCCAACAGATCTGCCATATGTTTCCGTTCTGATTCCATCCCCAGTCAGCAGGACTGACAACTTCTGGATTGGTTACTGTTGCTTGACCCCATATGATACCAGCCTTGTAAGCAGCGCATTTTGCGTGTTCCATGAGGGCTGCACTGGTTGGTGGGATAGCATCATAGGACCTCTGCTTATGGGCAAAGAGATTCAGCCTTGCCTCGTCAACACCGGTGGCTGGACTTGATCTGTCATACATGACGACAACAAAGTTCTCCAGCTTCTGCAGGTCATCTTCAGAAACGTCTGTTGGACAGTTGCTGAGTTTTGTAAAGGTTTCAGAAACCTCATCACAGACTTCCCAAGTCAGCCATGCAGATTTCTTTCCCTTCCCATGGAAAGACGAGACCACGTCACAGCCCGTGAATGCATGGAAATACAGGATCCCACTGGCTTTCTCAGGTCCTATTGCAGAAACAACCTCATGGACTGGTATCCATCGAGCATTGGCACATTTTTTGAAGACCAAGCCTCTCCAGGGATGGCAGCTTAGATGACAAGTGACTTGCTATCCTCTGCAGTTGCATCTCTTCCATGTACAAATATACGAGTATCAGCTTTTTCATGACAGCATGGGGCCACAGCATCGAGGGATTTGTTTGTGTTGCTGATGACATCTTCTCCTTTTGTCACAATGACCATACTTGTTGTTCCAGCCTGACATTTATCTGCGAGAAAGTTGAAGAGCTCAGTTTTGTTGTTTTCATCCCGCAGAAAGCTTCTCCAGTTTGTTGGGATCCTGTTGGTACCAGTCACTCTTCTTCTGATCCCCTGACTTCTTTTTTACCTGGTTTCAGATTTCAAACTAGACTTCTTGTACACATCAAAGACTTTTGGAAGGATGTCTTCTTTTGCATAGTCATCGAAAGTCTTTGGGCTGCGTGGAGGCAGGGAATTGATGAGCGCTGATCCATCAATGATGATGGTGTCTCCCTCTGGTTCGCTGTCAGGCAATGTTACCAGTGCCTGAATAATTTCAGTTAGCTATGACTTCTGGCACATACGAAGCCTGCCATTGTCACTGAGAGATGCAGGTGCTGACTGGTTCTCATACTTGAAGAATTCTTGCAAGTCACACTGTCTGTTTTGGAAGGAGATGAAGAGCCGGGAGAACAAGTGACAGTCATCTTTAAGCACTTTCTCCTTGGAGCTGCTGGCTACCTGCTCATGCTTGAAGAAAGAAGCCTTGTTATTCTTGATTGGCTGATAGAATGTGCATTCTTCTTCATTCTCCAAGGCCTCCATAAATGACTGGAACTTCTCCTTGCCTCTCTCGTGATGACTACCAACCAGTTCAGCTTGATCTGGATCTGCAATGTTCTTTGTGTCCAGCACCAGCAAATCAGCAGACTCTTCTTGGAAAGGGTTGCCCATCTCTTTTATCACTCTGAACAGTGCCTCCACCCTGTCAAGGAAAGATGTCTGGGCACTTAAGGTCTGTTCATGGTGTTTGGTGCTGATGGTTGCGTCTTTCACTCCAGAAATAGCCTCATATGCACCAACTAGATGGCTCACTTCAGGTCCAGCCAACATCCATCTCCGAATCTAGTCCAATGGCTCCTCAATCACCCTTGATGGCTGCGTTGTTCTGTTCATGGGCTTGGTCAATGGCCATGGCAGAGAAGTCACTTCTGGACTTGTGGACAACCAAGTTTCCTTTGTGAAACTCTCTGACTACATCTTGATGCTGTTTCTCAAGAGACATCATGTCTCTCAAATGAACTGGCAGCCACCAAGCATGATTTACATTGTTATTTGCGAAGAAGTAGGGGATCAGTTCTGAGAGTGCTTCGAGGTACAGGTCGAAGTTTCCTTCCCTGAAGGAGCGTATCAACAGGAGCACGACCAGCTCCATGTCCAAAACCAGATCCCAGAACTGGAATTGTGGACTCTGAGGTCTCCGCTGAACACACATCAAGCCTCTGTGGGTCCATCGGTACCGCATTCGCAGCATAAAATTGAGGAATATTCTTCCCTAGGAGGGTGTATCCATCCTAGGGAAGAATGGTAAATTTGCAAGTGGAGATGTTAGGGATTCGCTCTTCTCTGTTTGACAGAGGCAACACTTGGTCCAGTTGGTCTGCCATGATGCAGTCTCACATTTGGTGTTCTGATGACCAGGGCAGAAGGTTTATCCTTTAATAGTTAACAGGTTCGTAGGGTAGGTTAAGCAACATTTGGGACACTAAGTATGAGATGCACTCCTCCTTAGCTGACATTAAGATTAAAATGCATTTATTAGTCCCAAACACATGCACAGACATGCAAAGGCACACTCAGGCAGGTAGGGAAATTTTATCTCTGCTTTTGACCCATCTGGTGCAGGACACATAGGGCAGTGAGCGACCATGTACGGCGCTCGGGGAGCAGATGTTGGGGGAGTAAGGTGCCTTGCTCAGGGGAACTAGACAGGGTAGGGAGAATCCTCTTGGATTTTTGGATAGATCAATCCAGGTTCGTCTTTTGTTGTCTCTCCTAGGAGTCGAACCAGAGACGAACCAGAGACCTTCTCTGCCCATAGTCCAAGTTTCTGCCACTAGACCCCCGCCTCTCTGAACCCCATGCTGAGTTTCAGAGCAGTAATTGTCACCTGTGTGCCATGGTAGTGCCAACAATCACTCCTTTAGAAAGGAGGCTTCCTTTCTAAAGGAGTTATCATCATAAAAAGGAGGCTTCCTTTCTAAAGAAGGCTTCATGTATCATCATAAAAAATAGCAAAACGCTCATCAGGCAAGCGAAAATGCAGAAAAAGAATGATCTCAAAAGCCAAAAAGTGCAAAGTTATTCACTTGTGTTTTTTGAAAGAAGAAAAATTTGTATCAGCATGCAGGAAAACATAGAAATCGACACCAAGATCATTGAAATCCATCAAGTACATCCATTTCTATGAGCGAAACAATTTTCGACAGACGCATTTGGCGTCCATCTGAAAAATGGCCGCCATCTTGGATTTTTTGATGGCACGTCAGGCAGATTTGTTAAGTTGACCCTTGGGAACCACCATGCCAAATTTGGTGCTTGTATCACATTTTGCACAATTTCAGTGAAAAATTGCTGTAATCTGCCCTACTATTTACGTACGTGTGATTGTTAAGCAATACATCCATTAGTGGGCAGCACAGAGTCAAGAGTTTCTGACAAGAAAAAACATGGTGGTGATGGAGGAAGTTGAGATAATGTATCTCTTAAAAAAGAGAAGAAAGTGACCCCATTGTAAACTGCAGTCATCTGTGAGGCCATTCAATAGATTGTGACACGTGCACTGTGAGTTCTTTGATTAAATGTCTTCCTTGTGTCTAAGGGTTGTCTCTCTATTGACTACACTGCCTACCTAGGATTTATCTAGGTACTGTTCCGCTCCATCTGTGTTCTTCGTATCAATAAGCTTCACAAGAGGGGTCCATACATTTTCGCATCTAACATTGAGCATAAATGAGCCTTAACAGTGAAAGGTCGAGGCCGAATCCTCTGGATTGTCATTAAAAAAAAGTTTCACGAACTATCTGACCGGATTTTTACAGTAATGAGTGTAGGATTAGGCGTACCTGCAGCTGGGTGTCTGCAGCTCCGCATACCTTCTTTGACTCACACAGTCGAGCCACCATACTCTGCGGTAGAGGCTATAGAGCGATCAAAAATTCAAGTCAACATTATTAGATTATAATACGTATATATAAAATGACTTGAAATGGACATAGTTGACAAAAAAGCCATCGAGTAACACAAATCTTTCTTCTTATGGATCTCAATTTTGAGGGTTTAGTTTAGTACCTGTCCAGTTTCATAATGGCGTGCAAACTGGCTGATGACTCGATAGTCAGTTGCAAAGTACTCCATGAGGATGGATGGGACTTCTGCAAAGTCTGTTGCACATCTGGTTCCTGGAGGTGAGACAACAAAGGAAAAAAAATAAATAAGGGAAGGTATGGCTTAGTTCAGTCTTCCTATGTTTGGGTTGATACTGAACTACACGTAGCACTCACTCTGTGCCTTGGCAGGCTGCTTAACAAGATAGTGCAACAATACAAAACTCTCAATATCTGTGGTGTAATGACAAAAATCTGTTTTTTTATTTTCCCAAAAATGAACACCCACACAACTAGGTGAATTTATGCCAAATTTGAAATCAGGCAAAATTGTGTTTTGTAAGGTCACAGTGACCTTGACATTTTACACCAAATCCTGAAAATTTCATCCATGAGTTCTACTGAACATTTGTATAAAATTTGAAGACAATCCTTCAGGGTATTCTTGAGGTATCGTGTTCACATGAATGGGACAGACAACCAAAACAAATGCCTCTGGCTGTCATTGGCATGGAGTCATAACTACAGCATTAAGTTAACTGTAACGAAACTGTTGTGAGCGACATGTCTAAACTGGCATAAACATGGTTGCCACTGAAGAAACAAGATCTCAAGATACATTTATTGGTCC
Source organism: Platichthys flesus (assembly GCF_949316205.1). NCBI lineage: Eukaryota > Metazoa > Chordata > Actinopteri > Pleuronectiformes > Pleuronectidae > Platichthys > Platichthys flesus. The sequence goes on along the minus strand of NC_084948.1, from coordinate 1,453,395 downwards.
CACACACATGCACAGACACACAACATCGAAATGGGGGGAAATTTGTCCTCTGCTTTGACCCATTTTGTGAACACAGGACGACACACAGAGCAGTGGGCAGCCATGCACGGCGCCCGGGGAGCAGGTGTTGGGGGAGTAAGGTGCCTTGCTCAGAGGCACTTAGACAGTGGGGTAGGTAGAGTCCTCTTGGACTTTTTAACAGATCCAGGTGTTGTCCATCCAGGTATGTTTTTGTTGTCACTCCGTGGAGTCGAACCAGAGACCATCCAGTCTTTTTTTTCTGCCTATAGTAAATTTTTTTTGCCACTAGTCCACCACCTCTCCAAACAGCCTCCAGTTTAATCAAGAGATACTAGTGAAGGAATCCATCAACTTTATCTGACAAGTGAAACAGTATTAAGTAACAGGTTTGGCACCTGAAGATGATCTAAACCTCTCCTCAGGGCTTTTCAACTTTCCAATTCACGGCCAATACGCCAAACTGTAATGTAACAACCTATAGCAACATCATTCTTATCTGTGACATTTGAGAACAGCAAAGCCATAATTTTCTGACAAAGAGCTGTGTCAAACATCAATCATCTCCCACGTTGCTGGATGTTCTCAGTTCTCTAATTCCTCTGTGAGTTAAATAAAACCTAATGAATGATGTGAACAATCAAGGCCCCATTAAGTATTTGTGGGTAAATCTGACAAAAGATTTTTAGTTGCCCAAGGTTACAGTATCCAGGATGTTCTGTGTGTATTCACACCTCACCTGTGACATGCTGGTAGCGAGTGCGACCCAGCATGGAGTGCATGGCGTGCCCCATCTCATGGAAAAGGTTCTCCATCATGCCTGGGGTGAGTAGGGTGGGGGCGCTCTTGGACGGTAGGGGAAGACTTAGCATCAGCACCACGACCGGCAGCTGGTACTGACCCACTTCCTCGCACCAGCGGCCGCCGCGGATGGTGAAGTGACAGTCCTGGGAGGGTGAGGTGGACATGATGCCAGAAGTGGGCAGGGGCATTGACCAAAAAAAATTCACATGAACGGAGAACACGGCAGTCTATATCACTGACTGTGCCACTTCATTGTTTTTTTCTGTTTCTACTTACTTGTTAGCACCAACAACTGCTGCAGGAGGATTTAAACCTCTGCATTCAGCTCACTAATTGAGCTGGTAGCCAGTAACCTGCAACTTATATGATGTCTTTTACTGCTATTCCTGTATGGAAAGTATGATTGCTTAGATTTCTGTATGGCCTATTGCATCCCTGTTTAATGTGGGACTTTCGAGTATGAAATACTACCTGCAAGTCCCTGCAGGTGTACCTGAGTCCTCGAGCAGTGGCAGCGGGTTGCTTCCAACATTAACTTCGAATAACGAAATATCAGACAGAACAGCTTTGCATTCACTCGAGAAAACAAAAGTGCAACATCTAAAAAAAAAAATACTTATTTTTCCTGATTTTGTTCTTGCAATTTGACTCAATTGACTAGCTCTATTGTGTGATCCATGTTTACTGTAAAATAGTAATAATTATATTAAATATTAGATCATTGTTTTTTAATATAGTTCTTCCAATAAGAACATTTAGTTGTATCAGTATGTTTTTTTTTCCGAAAATAGAACTGGTAGTAAGAAGAGAAGTTTAGATGAAATTAATGAATGTTTGTTTGCAAACCTGGTGAGGTTTATTTGAACGGTGGAAAAAGTCACAGTAGATATATCCCAGTAGTCCCTCCGTCTCGTGTACAACGGCCTAGAAGCACATACACACAAACTATTTAGCAACTGTATTTGCAACCAACAACAAAGAATCAAATCATAAAACAAATTACAAAGAGGCATTTAAATGTCATTAACATGAAGACTGAACGCAATAACAGACTGTTTGCAGTGTAAGGGAGATTCACCAGTTTGCGGACGTCCTCGCTCCACACCTCTCCAGCACTGGGATATTCAGACATCAGAGAAACACCGTACAGCTGAGAGAAGAGGTTGTTCAAACCCTCCATACAGGCACCCAGAGACAGGTAGGGACTGTACAGACTGGGCTCTATGTTGAACCTAATAAAAATATAAAATACATTATAGAATTGAAAGATGCAAGACGCAGCTGTTTGGAATCTTGAGTGTCATGATGTGATTAAGCTTTTTCAAAGAAATGATTCAATAAATCAAAAGATTTAAGGGATTAATAGAAAAGTATTTGAGTGAGTGAGATTTCTCAGCATACGAGTGAGTGTGCGTGTGTGTGTGTGTATGTGTGTTTCTGGAAAATGGAGGCAGCTCTAGATTTTTACAGCAATCAGACTGCATCTTTAATTTATTTTTTGATCTCCTGCCAACAAGCAAAACCACAAACAGGAGAAGACTGGATCGTCCTTTTTCTGGAGGAGTGGCAGCACAAGAGTGAAGGACAATAAGTACTCCTCCTCCTCAGGAAACCCTGGGAACAGTCACTGATACATGGTAATGCACACACACGCAACTTGGTGGCCGCTTTAATCCAAAAGACACATGAGGGATCTATATCATCTGTAATAAAGATTTAGCTCAAACTTCTCCAGAAAGTTTGGCTCTGTATATTACCAGTCTCTGTTGAGTGCTAGGATGGGAAAGTATAGTTCATTAATAACCGATATCTGTAAAAAAAAAGTTGGAGACACTCGTGCCATGCCGCCACCCACATTTAGCGGCAGTTTAAAGACTTGACTATTTTAAAGTGTTTGAAACAAGGAAAAACTGTAGGTAACCGAGTGCTCTGTTGGACTTATGGTTTAAATAATGAGGGAGAAAAGTGAAATCTCATCAAGAGTAACAAAATAAAACATGATCAAGTCAAATTAGGTGAAAAACGAGAGGGAGTAAAGATCATCACATGCCCCCTAATACATCACAGCCAGAGAAAAATATTAGATTAAAATGTGTAGTTCTTCTGTAAATGAGCTACAGTTTTGCCACAGTGACTATGTTTACAGTCTTATTCTGAATAAGAAATTATTTGAATGAAAATATTTACTTGAGTTACTCATAGAATATTCCATTAATATTCTCGTTTATATGTCACGTCTATATTTGACATTTCAATATACCTCAACTACGTCATACAGTGCCATGCATAAGTATTCACCCCCCTTGGACTTTTTCCCATTATGTACTGTTACTAACTGGAATTCAAATAGACTTAAATAAACTTTTCCCGTTTGATCAACAAAACATGCATAGTACTTTGGAGGTGCAAAATAAATTTTATTGTGACACAAACAATAATGAGAACAAAAAAGTTTACATCTGTTTGGTGCATAAGTATTCACCCCCCTGTGTCAATACTTGGTAGAACCCCCTTTCGCTGCAATTACAGCTGCAAGTCTTTTGGGGTATGTCTCTACCAGCTTTGCACATCTAGAGATGGAAAGGTTTGTCCATTCTTCTTGGCAAAAAAGATGAAGCTCAGTCAGATTGGATGGAGACCATCTGTGAACCGCAATCTTCAAGTCTTGCCATAGATTCTCTATTGGATTGAGGTCTGGGCTTTGACTGGGCCATTTTAAGACATTAACATTCTTTAATCCAAACCATTCCTTTGTAGCCCTGGCTGTATGTTAAGGGTCATTGTCCTGCTGGAAGATGAACCTCCGCCCCAGTCTCAAGTCTTTTGCAGACTGCATCAGATTTTCTTCAAGGATTTCCCTGTATTTGGCTCCATCCATCTTTCCCTCTATTCTGACCAGTTTCCCTGTACCTGTTAAAGAGAAGCATCCCCACAGCATGATGCTACCACCACCATGTTTCACTGTTGGGATGGTGTGCTCAGGGTGATGGGCAGAGTTGGGTTTTCGCCACACATAGCGTTTTGCATTGAGGCCAAAAAGTTCAATTTGGTCTCATCTGACCAGAGCACCTTCTTCCACATGTTTGCTGTGTCTCCCACATGGCTTCTGGCAAACTCCAAACGGGATTTTTTATGGATCCCTTTCAACAAAGGCTTTCTTCTTGCCACTCTTCCATAAAGGCCAGATTTGTGGAGTAGACGACTAATAGTTGTCCTGTGAACAGATTCTCCCACCTCAGCTGTGGATCTCTGCAACTCCTCCATGGGCCTCCTGGTTGCTTCTCTGATTCATTTTCTCCTTGTCCGACTCTTCAGTTTGGGTGGACGGCCTCCTCTTGGTAGGTTTGTGGTTGTGCCATATTCTTTCCATTTTCTTATGATGGATTTTATGGTGCTCAGAGAGATGTTCAAAGCTCTGGATATTTTTTTATAACCTTACCATATTTCTCCACAACTTTATCCCTGACCTGTTTGGTCAGGTGAGCTCCTTGGTCTTCATGATGCTGTTTGTTCAGTAATGATCTCCAACAAACTCTGAGTCCGTCACAGAACAGGTGTATTTATACTGAGGTTAAATTGCAGACAGGTGGACCCTATTTACTAATTATGTGACTTGCAAATGTGAGTTGTAAATGCAATTGGTCGCACCAGATCTTTGTTAGGGGTTTCACAGTAAAGGGGGTGAATACATATGCACTCAACACTTTTCAGATTTTTATTTGTAAATAATTGTGAAATCCATGTAATATTTCCCCCCACTTCCAAATGATGCACTATTTTGTGTTGTTCCATTACATAAACTCACGATGAAATAAATTTTAATCTGTGGTTATACCATGACAAAATGTAGAAAAGTCCAAAGGGGGTGAATACTTATGCAAGGCACTGTATATCCAATGTTCCCACCAGAGTTTTAAAACCCCAACCTGAAGTAGTTTTATGCTCGATGCAAATTTTTCACATTGAGTGTTTTTAACAATACAGAAGCCTAAACTCCCTGAAATCACTTGAATCCCAAGCATGTGTCGTCAAACATTTGGTAACTGCCGTATCTTGTGGTAAATAATGCTTTGAAAACTCCAATAGTATGCTAGAATGCGATTAAGACATATAATTGTCTACATAATGTGACCTCAAAATAGTCTCATGTCTTATTGTGATTATTACTTTTTTATTCAGATTATGACCTTATTCTGGGTAAATGAATCAGAAAATGCTGCTTACATGGCACTGTTTTATTCAGACTTCTATCTTAATCTGGTTAAACGTACAATATGTAAGAGGGTCTCTAGGGGACTCATAATCGAAACAATAAAGTCAACCTAATAATTAAACCTAGGTGATCATTAGACTTTCCAGCAAGAAAATGATCACAAGCACACCTCCAAGTCAGCCAAAGCTTGATTGAGAAAAAGATCCTGGAGTGGTCTTCTCAGTCAGCAGATTTAAATCTGATTGAAAATCTTTGGCGGGATTTAAAGAAGGCAGTTGCAGCACGGAAGCCATGAAACATCACTGAGCTATGGGCCTTTGTAAGTGAAAAATTGGCAAAGATTCCGATCGCGAGCTGTAAGAAGATTGCCCACACTTACCGAAAACGTTTGTTAGAAGTGATAAAAGTTAAAGGGTGCGACGCAAAGTAGTGAAGCTGGAGGTTGACTAATACTGCACATGCACATGTGTTAAAAGAGTTACATTTTTCATTTGAACTTCAAAGTTAAGTCAACTTCTATTGTCAAAATAACTCAAATGTACCAACAAATATCTTTTGTTGTTTAATGAGGTTGTTTGTCATTATTTTTTGCTTTCATCCACATCACTATAATGTCTTTTAAGGTGAGGGGGTTGAATATTTCTGATTGCAACTGTATATATATATATATATATATATATATATATATACACATATTTTCCACCTACCTTATGTACATAAAGTATCCTGTGACAACCTTTCCATATTTATTCTAGCATCTTTGCACTCCATCATTGCACTCCTTCTCCATGTCATTGTCATTGCTGTTGTGTCTTATGTTAATATATATATATATTTCATACTTGTACATAGTAGATAGATTTTTGCTGAACCTTGTTCTTCTCTGTCCAGTTATTTGTCTATTTCTGTACATTGAGAGCAATGTCAAAACTGGATTCAATGTCCTTGTATGTGTACGAATACATGGCCAATAAAGCTGTTTCTGATGATGCGTCAAAGTTTTACTCATGTCCAATAAAGCTGTTTCTGATGATGCAACGAATAACTGTTAATCCATTATGAGTGACCAATACAAACAGTGGAAGGAAAAAACTGAAAACAGGCTACCTGGCTAGTATAGTGTTATTCCTTCATCATCAATGTTTGCCACGGCAGTTATAGCAGAGAAGGTTAAAGTCATGGGTGAAGTGGATTTGATGCAATTAAAAGGCAAAATATAAAAGATAAGGTCTAATGGATTTGAGATGTTTTCATCAAGAATTGTTACACATTATATTTTAAAGATCGTTGGTGTGCTTGAGTGTAGTGACGTAGCAGTCAAATGCTTTGAAACTCAAAACTCAATATCAATACTTTGTGTAAGGGACATTGTAAAACAGAGCTCAACATTGAATCAGCCCAAAATGCCACACAATAACACTTTGTACTATGCCAGAATATAAAGAACTGTCACAAAGACACTGATCAAGACAACTCTATCGAATGACAGCAGGCTAGAAGATATGTCTCATAAAGATGGCAGACACCCACCTTTCAGCACGCAAGACACCGCTGAGGAACGGATGATCCCAGGGCATGAGCTCCTGTAAGATGACAACAGGAGCTGCTTTATTCAAAGGCAATATCAAACTAAGGAAAACGATTTATAGGCAACATGAAGCTCATTAATATTTAAAAAGCTCATGTTAAACCTTTAGGCACTTTATACTGTCAACATGCTGACTGAGATAACTGTGATATTTCAGGATTCTATAATGTTGTAGTGGAGAACAGGAGAATATGCTTGTGTGTAAAGAGTATTTATGCACAGAGATCACTCACAGAATTACGAGGGTTGAGTTTCTTCTTCATGTCACTCATCATCTTGAAGTCTGTCGCTGTTCTGTGAGATAAAACAAAAAACACCAATACAAGCCCTGAGCTAATTAACTGGAGGCATTCATTCCGGTCTTCACGCTAAAGTCTCTGCTCAGGGTAAAGAGGGGGCAGAGCCTATCCCAGCATGCATTTGGCTGAAGGCAGGGAAACACCCTGGACAGGCTGCCAGGCTCACATTCCCACCTGTGGGTAATTTCAAGTGTCGAGGGGCAACCTGACGTGTGTGTTTAAGGAATCCCAAGCACAAACAATCCACATTAATAAAAACACAAAGAAGCAAATAATGAGTCTGAGATCTCTTGGACGTCCTGTTGTGTTAAAAGACCCACCCTACAGTAAACAAGGATCACACAATAGAGCTAGTCAATTGAGTCAAATTGCAAGAACAAAATCAGGAAAAATAAGTATTTTTTTTTTTTTTAGATGTTGCACTTTTGTTTTCTCGAGTGAATGCAAAGCTGTTCTGTCTGAAATTTCGTTATTCGAAGTTAATGTTGGAAGCAACCCGCTGCCACTGCTCGAGGACTCAGGTACACCTGCAGGGACTTGCAGGTAGTAATATGACTTATATTATACTTAACGATAAAGGAAAGTAGGGAGCTAATGGGGTCTTTAACTACACAGCCAATTAAAAATAATGATATAAAACAAAAATCAGGTCATGACAACAATCTGTAGACAAGCTTAGAAGAGGAGACTGTACCTGTCTGACAGCTTGTCTGTTAACAACTGCAGAAAGCTCATCACAGTCTCTGCAAAGGGTAATGAAAAATAAAGTTGCAGCATGTAAAACTACCTTTGATCAGTGGCCGAAGGCGCAGAAAGAGCAGCTTAGAAAAAACGTTTCTGCATATCCGTACATTTATAGTCATCTTTTAGAATTACTATATGGCAAATATTCAAAATGAGTTAAAACTTGTATCACTAATACAGCTATAGCACTGACTTATGATAACTACACTCATGCTGAAGCAAAACAATTGATGAACCTGGTGTTTTGGCCATCGTTCCCTTCAGGGCTCTGTGACCGTACGACTCGTAGCCCACCAGTTTGGCCATTTGGTATCTGCACTCCAGCAGCTCTTCCAGACACCTCATCAGGTCAGCATTAGGATAGAGGTAAATCCTGTAAGCAATCTCCCGCACCTATGGGTGATAGAGAGGATAAGATTCATGATTAAAAAAATCTATTGATCAATAGTTACAGGCCAGGTTGAGACCATTTGATGATCCAGTGAACAGTTTTTACTTCACCTATACCTGTACTGTGTAACGTGTTATGATTTTCTTAAATTAAGAAAATCATAACACGCGTTGCAAAATGGCTAAACAGCGCCCCCTGAAACCAGCCCCTAGGTTCCCATTGACCAATCTTCAGCATTAATCGAAACAAAGGTGTATCGTGACCAGTCATAAAAAAACGGTCTCAAGGGGCATTATGAAAAACGCCGCCGGAAGCCGCCATTTTGCATTTAGTGACCACTTTGGCCATATTCCATATTTTTACTTTGACGTACTTGTCCCAGAGCTTTTATCAGATCAACTTCAAATTGAGATGAGTGTCATCACAACAAGACGGAGATATAAACTAACTGAAAGATCAATTTTCTGTCACACGGTGTGAACGTGGCGTCAAAGTTTAATTAAACGCCATCAAAACACGAGGTTCTGTATCTCGGTCGAATGGAGTCCAAACTAGACATGTAAGACAAGAGTCCTGGCTCAAGACATAGATAATTTAGGCTTAAGATTACTGTGACTTTTCGTCAAACTTCATATTACAGTTTTTCTCCATTGCTTTGGCTCATTTCACGAAACAGAAATGACATTCTCAAAACAACACGTGCAAACCTCCAAACCACTGGGCACTTGTTCACAACAGATTGGAATATCTCATTCCTTTAATCAAATTGCAATTGTATTAGCACATCCTTGCAATGACAAGTACAATTTCCAACAGCTTGCACAATTTCAAATGATTTAGCACACCTTTGCAAACGGTTAGGTACAATTGCCTTCAGTTAGCCCAATTACCAATTGAATATATATTGCTGGTCAACACTGAGTGTCACTTCTCAGTCAAGTGGTCGTTCTCTGCAGAACATGTTGGCATAATTTCATTGTTTACATCATCACCTACACAATAGTTCACTCCACTGTCAAAATCGTACAGGCACATATTACCATGAAAAACATCATGGTATATACTGTAATAAGGATATCTTTGATCATCGTCTTAATTTTCAGGTGCAACTAGAACTTTAGTAATCAAGGTTGAGTTTCACACATCTGATCACCAATCACACAGTAAGTTTACAGTTCTTCTCAATTGCTTTGGCTCATTTCACGAAACAGAAAAGACATTCTCAGAGCTCCAAGTGCAATTGGCAAAATAGCCCATATGGTTCAGCACAACTACAAAGATCACCTTCAAAAGGTCATATCTCACTATGCCAAATTTTAGTTTTGATGTGCTTATTGTTTGACAGTATATTGTGCTGTACAAATTTCTGTTACTGTAACCATGATGTATGGCAATTACTGTAACAATTTCCATGGCAGTATGAGTTCAATAAACATATTTTATGTGAAACCTTGAATAAATCTTTTTTCTGTTTGATACACATAATATTCTGGAAAGAAAACATCTATTGTAACCATTCAGTGACCATTCAAGGACTGAGCCAAGATTGAAATGTGCACATGAGGGATATTTCTATGGTCCACTGCCATACTGACAAAACATCTAAACATTTTGACCTGTAGTGTTTAAACAATGCCAAAGGGACTTTTCATTTTGGGGCCACTGACTATTTGTATGAGAAAAGGATTTAGTTTTGACTGATGAGTTGGCTGTTTTGGGAGAGATATGACCTTTTGCAGGTGTGCTATGGAGATTTGCTGAACCATCTATGTTATTTTGGCAAATGTATTTAAAGCTTTGAGAATGTCCTGCTTTTTCTGAGAGATGAGCCACAGCAAACGAGAAGGAAATTTTCATTTTGGGGGCACTGACTATTTATATGAGAAAATGATTTGGTCTGGAAACTTGAGTTAACTGTTTTGGGTGAGATATGACCTTTTGAAGGTGATCTATGTAGTTGTGCTGAACCATATGGGCTATTTTGCCAATTGCACTTAGAGCTCTGAGATTGTCATTTCTGTTTCGTGAAATGAGCCAAAGCAATGGAGAAAAACTGTAATGGCATGGTATCAAAGTTCATCAACTCGCCGTGAAACACGAAATTGCTGTAACTTCAGTGTTTCAGGGTTCTATCTCACACAAACTACATGTGTGTATAAACAGCCCCCCCCCCCCAAAAGATATTCATATGGTTTTAAGGAATGGGCGTGGCAAGACAACTGACTAGCGCCCCCTAAAGTGCAGCCCCGGTACTACGATTGGCCAACATTTTGGCTTTTGTGGCCATTTTGGCCGTATTACACAGTCTGATGACATCTACACAGAAATTATGACTTGAAATCGCCGCGCCCCCTGGTGGCTACAGGAAGCAACACGTTTTTATACTTTGATGAACTGCTCCTGGCTGCTTTACATTATACAGCTCAAAAGAGATCAGTCAAGTCATTGGATCATGGTCAGAATTGTGACATTTCCTCAAACCGTGTAAACATTGAGGTGCGGCGAAGGATCAACCTTCGCCAAAGGACACAATGTTGTCATAACTCCACTTTGCATACTCTTATCACTACCAAACTTGTCACATGATCAGAGACTAAGCCTGAACAGCTCTATGTGTCAATATTTCCCTCACTTTCATAGCGCCACCTACTGATTCACCATGAAACAGGAAGTACTTTGTAAATAAACTCTGCATTATCCAACCAGCTCTGAACTACTGACCTATGATCATAATCCTGACCTGAACAGTTCCATATATAAATATTAGTTCAGGGTCATTGCGCCACCTACTGATCAGTGTGAAAATTAAGTTGTTACATTGTCCAATTGACACAAAATTGCTCACGCTACATCAGAGCCCCTAGTTGAACAGCCCTTTATGAGTAATAATAGTGATGCCGTCACCTACTGGCAACAGGAAATAAGCTTTGTCATCAAGTGCGCTTGGTCATCGACTGCCCTCTCCACCAACCACAACAGGCTTCAAAGTGCGGGAGCTCGGGCCCGTCAGTGCTACAACGTAGCCCTAGTTATTTTATATTTATTATTATTATTTTTAATAATGCCATTACTGTTATTAAAGTAAGATTATATCAAATATAAGTAAAACCTGCTCTCAACACTGTATAAAATGATGTTCAGAAGGCTCAGACACTTTAAATAGGTTACAAAGCTGAAAAAGCAAATACAAGCAAACTATAAATATATACATATATTTATGTCTATGTCCCTAAGTTTAAAAAGGCATAGAATACAAATAATGATGTCTGATCTACTGAGCAAGCCACATGGCTTTCATAGTATTGCCATACAACCCAGTAGCCTGTCAGATTTACCTTTAGCGTCAGCATACTCTCAAGTTCAGCCTGTATTATTGATTACAAGACAAAACACTTGATGTTGCTATGGTGCACAACTGAAGTTATGTCCCCAACATGCGCTAGTGGCCACACCTGCTTACATCAACTGGTAGTTGGAAACTTTATCTTGTCCTAATTCTAATTTCAACATCTAGTCCTAATTCTAATATATTAGATATTAGAATATATCTTATATATTAGATATTAGAATTAGGACTAGATGTTGAAATTACCTTATATATATATACATTTATATATATAATAACTAATTGTAAAGCAAATAACTAGAAAGGTGAAGAGAAATTAATTTTATTGGCTATAATTTTAAAGCTACAACAATGCTCACTGTAAGAGTAGGTAGGAGAGAGTAGAGAATATTTATTAACAAGTCTGCAAGATTTTTACAGATCTTGATGCCTTTACTTTCAGTCTCATGCAATGAGAGACAAAGGTAAAGGTGCCACCTGCTGGACAACAGAGGATAAACATTCAGACGGCCACGCAAACACCTACCAAGTCATCAGGAGAGTCTGCATGCAGTCCTCCAACTTGGATGAAGCTTCCTTCACTTGCAAAGTGCAGGTGAAGATGTTCAGGAATAACAGATCTCGCAATTCTGTTGGGCATGTGAGAGCTGACCAAAAACTCATTGCTCAGATCCAAAAGCTTCACGTGTAGAGCAACCGCCTCTTTCCTCTGCAGGGACAAGAGTAACAGGTTCAGTAAATAAAGGGGGAGAAGTCTAAGACCACAATGTGAGACCAGGAAGAGGTTTGGGACACTGTACACTGATGTTTTTATAATGTATTTTCGTCATAATCTTTTCTTATACAGGTGATTATGAAGTATGAGCAACCAGACTTTATGATGAACTCACCAGTTTGTCATCCAGATGAATTCCACTGATTTCAAAGTCGAACATGAATAACTCTGCTACTCTTCTAGAGAGAAACATCAAGGAACATTAAACCTTAAATCGCCCGTCTTGAGATCATAATTAGATATTGATACAATGGTGAAAAGTGATAATACTTTATCCATTGTTGTTCCAACCGCTTCTACAATAAAACTAAATAAGTAGTAACGTTACCTTGTTTCAGGTTCCAGCTGGGCCACAACATCTGGGTTGTCAAGCAAATTCTTCAGACTCTTGCATAACTCAACATTAGTGTTCAGGCTGAAAATATACAATTTGCAATCTTTTAAGAGCTTCCAGGATCTGTCTAAACTAAAGCCCACAGTGGTCTTTCAATGAACATAGGAATCATACTGCTGCAGTAGTGTAATGTAATAGGTTCCTTGGTAACTATTCTTGGCTATAAAAGACATAGGTGAAGATGAGATACATATGTTGCCTCTTACTTCTCCACAACTGTGCCAATCGCTATGCAGGTCTTCTCTGCAGCTTCACGGAAAGCTGGATCTGGATGAGCCACTTTTACAAAGTCGGCCTGGGGAGGTGAGAATAATTACACATCACTTATAGCTCATTAAAATAATGACCAAAACCAGCCAGACTGTTTATATGCTCTCTGTGAAACATATCACAAATTATTGCGACTACCATAGTTAACTGAGCCAAGGAGGTTATGTTTGGTTTGCTCTACTGTCATTTAGCAACATTATACAAAAATGCTGGATAAATATTACCACTAAACTTAGTGAAAGGATGCTGTAAGGATTCGAAAATTATCCATTAAATGTTGGTACAGATTCCAAGGCTTTTTTCACTTTTTCTAACACTATGAGATATTGGGCAATTCTCTCCATTTTTTACCTCTCAGAGGATTACGTTTGAATCTTGATGACAAAATTCTGATATATTTAGAAGGTTGATATCTATGAGAGTGTGGAATTTTGTGTGGATGTATCTGCGCAATCTTCTTTATCTTATCATCTCCACTGTGTGTTCTTTCTGTGCTGAACTTCTGTGTGTATGCCTCAGTAACTAACAACACAACACAGAGTAGGAGCAGAAGTTGCTCTGCTAGACAGATCCAAATAAAAATCGAGATCTAGAGGATTTTAATGTTGTTACATAGGGATTTGGCTGTAGGTCAACAAATAGAGCTAGAAACCTGTATTACCATCAATGTGAAGCTGATAAACTTAAGGTGGCCTACGGTATAAGGCTTGTTGGAATTTAAGAAGACAGTTGGGCCTTTCTAGTTTGTATTGGATTGATTATAACATACCTGCAGCAACTATTCAGAGCATGACTGCAAGATAATACTGATGGATAACTTTCTAAATCTCCACTGGGTAAGTAAACTATCTGTAAAATTACTGTAGTATCACTGTTGTATTTGCACAGTTGTAAAGCACAGTTTCTGTTCATGTTTAGGCATTGAACTCACCAGATCGGCCACTTTACACAACCCATCTGACAGCTGGTCAAAAGACTTCACAGTTTGGGCACCTGGAGGACAAGAACAAACTTTTTCCACCAGCAGCTCCGTGTTTTTCAGAGAGGTCTCGGTTGCGATCTGGAAACCTGCAGGACAGCTCAGCTCTGGCACTCCAAACAAACCCTGTTAAACACAGACAGACAGAAAGAGAAGTACAGAGACAGATAGAGAGACAGACAGAGAGGCAGACACAGAGACAAGAAGAGACAGACAGACAGGGAGAGAGGGAGACACCAACGGATAGAGAGACCAAGAGACAGACAGAGAGAAAGAGAGTAGAGATAGAGAAACAGACATAAAAACGGACAAAGAGAGAGACACACGGACAGAGAGACAAAAAGTCAGACAGACAGGGTCATATCAATGTTACCACTGACTAAAACAACAATGGTGTATAACATGCTGCAGTGCTGTGATACTTCAGTCATTTAAGACAAATACGAACCACGCTCTTGCCCAACATTTCAGGTCTCCGGACAGGCTTGGCATTGAACGCTGCTCCCACAGGAGACCAAGTGGTGACATGTCTCCGGACACTTGTCCAAAGGCTCCTGTGCTTCACAAAGTATAGCAGTCTTTTAAACGTAGACATGGTGTCCTCTCTCAGCTTTGTATCCTGTTGTTGTCTACTGGGGTTTGTATTGCTCACAGTGACTGACAGAGGACATGCCAGTCTTTAGCTTTAGCGTCCACCTGTTAACAAAAGCCGGAAACGCAAATACCAATCTAAACAACGTTAGTATAGTCTACACGCTTCTCTGTACTTAAATTACAGACTAGACATTTTAAGTGACATGCGAATCGTAACTGTCAGTCTAAAACATAACCTCTCACATGTTGGCTCACTGGCTATAAATGGAAGTAAATACGAGAGCCGGTTGAAGTTGGTATTTTCGTGAAAAGATATAAATATATATTCATGCTTATTGAAGGACCTAATTCCACAAAAGCAAATAATGATTACAAAGTATCATATAAAAACTGCAGCAATATTATTTAGTAAAGAAACCCTCATTACAAACTGTACAATCAGATCTGTCGAAAGTGCGAGTAACTATCGATATGAAAACATGACGTCATCACGCAGACGCACCGTTTGGTCACCAGGTCTCCGACTTTTAAATGTTTTATTTTGGTTTTAGTTTAGTTACATAAAGGCAGGCGAGTTTGATACTCACTCAAAACACTTAAGTTAATCTTTACCTCAGTATTCATATCATTTACATTATGGCATCTTATTTATATTTTATTTGTATTTATACATTGTAAGATGTGCAAAGAAATATTTCAAAAAGTAATTAATGGACCATAATGGGGATCTTGATCTTTTGACACTTGAGTTAAATAACACATAAATCTTAAATATATACAACACAAAAAGCAAAAGAGACAATCTCTTTGAGATGTTTTATTTAGAAACTGATATATTACCAAATTAGTACAAAAATGTAAGGATATAATTAGTAGTAATAAAAACAACTTTTGTCTGGAAATAATGAAAGCTTGAATATAGTTGTATAGGTATATACGGTAAACATGCTGCGTCATTTCCTGTTTTCTTGCACTGGTGGTGGTCTCTCTGCGAATTAGCTCCGCTGCTAAGCAACAACTGTTTCTATGTAACACTACGGCTAAAATCACCGGTCTGTAGTTAAACACTCGCACATACCAACCCTTATTCTATCGTGCTTAGTGATTCTGTGTTCTGTCTGAGCTCACCCTCGTAGCTCTATAGCAGCGATGTCTTCTCTCTCTCCCTGTTGCTCCACTGCTCTCTCTTGCTCCGAGTGTCTAATGTGTTCCTACTCCTCTGCCTCCCTTAACAGTAGTGGTACATGTAATAAATGTAGTGTGTTGATAGCGATGGAGGCTCGGCTTAGCGACTTGGAAGCTCGGCTCAGCAGCTTAGAAACTCCGTTAGCTGTAGTTAGCCCATTATTCGCTCCTTTCAGCGAGGCACCCGCTGATAAACAAACTCTGATTATTGGCGACTCGGTTCTAAAAAAGGTAAATACAATAAAATCGCAATTCACGTAGGCAGCAACGACTCCCGGCTTCGTATGTCGGAGGTCACTAAATTGAATGTTGAGTCGGTGTGTGCGTTTGCTAAAACGATGTCAAGACACAGTCGTTTTCTCTAGCCCGCTCCCTAATACATCGGATGACATGTTTAGCCGCATGTTGTCTTTTAACAGCTGGCTGTCTAGGTGGTGTCCTGTAAACGGCGTGGGATTTATAGATAATTGGCTAACTTTTTTGAGAAAACCTGGTCTTGTTAGGAGAGACGGCGTTCATCCCACTTGGGATGGAGCAGCTCTCTTATCTAGGAATATTACTAAGTCTATAACATGACAATCCATAGTTGGGACCAGGAAGCAGAGCTGCAGTGCTGGACACTTCTCTGCGCTCCCTCTGGATCAGTCACAAAACCCCATAGAGATTGTGTCTGTTCACCGTCCGATTAAATTATTGAAATTAAACAATAACAGAGCGAGAACTCCACACAAAAATTTAATACAAATTCAAACAACCTCTGAAACAATTCAGGAAACCCAGACTTTTAAATGTGGTCTTTTAAACATTAGATCACTGGAAAAAAAGGCTCTTTTAGTTAATGAAATAGTCTCTGATTACAACATAGATTTATTGTCCCTCACTGAGACGTGGCTGCATCCTGATGAATATGTCAGTGTAAATGAATCTACTCCCCCCAGTCATATCAATTCACAGGTTCCTAGAGAAATTGGGCGAGGAGGTGGAGTTGCTGCTATTTTTAACTCCAGTCTATCAATTAATCCTAAACCCTCAACTCAGCTACAAGTCATTTGAATGTCTGGTTCTTAGTCTTCCATGCCAATCCAGGAACCACCAACAGCCAATCATATTTGCCGTAGTTTACCGTGCTCCCAGGGCTTATACTGAATTTTTAAAGGAATTCCCTGAGTTTTTTTCAAACTTAGTCCTAAAGACCGATAAAATTATTATTGTTGGTGACTTTAATATTCATGTTGATAATAATAAAGATTGCCTTAGCGTAGCATTTATTTTAATACTAGACTCTATTGGTTTCAGTCAGTGTGTGCACAAACCTACTCATTGTGGTAACCACACACTTGACCTTGTATTATTGTATGGTGTCGGAATTGAAAATTTAACAGTACTTCCGCGCAATCCAGTTCTATCAGACCATAATTTAATAACCTTTGATTTTTCAATAACTGAATATATGGCACTAATAAAAAATTAATTTTCTAGATGTCTACCTGATAGTTCTGTAGCTAAATTTAAGGAAATAATCCCAATTACTTTTAAACCCGTATTAGCAGTAGATATAAACAACAAATTCTTTAAAACCCTGAGCACCATTGAGATCGACCACCTCGTTGATAGCTCTGCAGACTCATTACGATTAACATTAGACTCAATAGCGCCTCTAAAAAAGAAAAATGTCAAACATAGTAAATTAGCTCCGTGGTATAATTCCCAGACAAATGAGTTAAAACAATTATCAAGAAAACTAGAAGGAAGTGGCGCTCCAGCAACAATGTTGAAAATCTAATAGACTGTAAGAATAGTGTTAAAGAATATAAAAAGGGTCTCCACAAAGCAAGAGCCGCCTACTATTCAAAACTAATAGAAGAGAATAAAAACAACCCCAGGTTTCTCTTCAGCACTGTAGCCAGGCTGACAGAGAGTCACACCTCCACCGAACCCTGTATTCCTCGATCCCTAAATAGCAATATCTTTATGACCTTTTTTAATGATAAAATTCAAACTATTAGAAATAAAATCAACCATCTCCTGCCCTCAATTGGCACTAATACCCTCCCAACAACAGAGATCTCAGAAACGGCTGAGAATCCTACCCATTACTTAGACAGCTTCTCTCTGATCACCCGTGATCAGTTTACCAAATTAATCTCAGGTTCTAAACCAACAACCTGTATCTTAGATCCCATTCCTACCAAATTACTTAAGAAATTCTGCCTCTAATTGATAGTTCGTTACTTAACATTATCAATCTGTCATTATCATCAGATTATGTACCACAGTCTTTTAAAATAGCTGTCATCAAACCCCTATTAAAAAAACCCACCCTAGACCCAGAGGTTTTAGCCAATTACAGGCCAATATCTAATCTCCCCTTCATTTCTAAAATCTTAGAAAAAGTTGTTGCCAATCAGCTGTGTGAGTTTCTCCAGGAAAATAATATATATGAAGACTTTCAATCGGGGTTTAGAGCCAATCACAGTACAGAGACAGCCTTGGCAAAAGTCACTAATGACCTTTTAATAGCCTCAGATCAGGGACTTGTGTCTGTCCTCGTTCTGTTAGATCTCAGTGCAGCATTCGATACAATTGACCATCAAATTTTATTACAAAGACTCAAACAGTTAATTAACATTAATGGAACCGCCCTTAACTGGTTTAAATCGTATTTTTCTGATCGCTCCCAATTTGTGCAAATTAATGATGAGTCATCTGTGCGCACCAAAGTTAACCATGGTGTTCCACAAGGCTCTGTGCTCGGCCCAATTTTATTCTCATTATATATGCTTCCACTAGGAAACATTATCAGGACACACTCGGTAAATTTCCACTGCTATGCGGATGACACCCAGTTATATTTGTCAATAAAACCTGAACAAAGTAATCAATTAACTAAACTTCGAACATGTCTCAAGGACATAAAAACCTGGATGACCCGCAATTTTCTCTTATTAAACTCGGACAAAACAGAGGTTATAATACTTGGCCCCAAACCCCTTAGAGATGCATTATCTAATGATATAGCTGCGCTAGACGACATTGCCCTTGCTTCCAATGAAACAGTCAGGAACTTGGGGGTGATCTTCGATCCTGATTTATATTTATAATTTATATATTAAATAGTCACTTAAAACAAATTTCTAGGACCGCTTTTTTCCACTTGCGTGATATTTCAAAAATTAGACATGTCCTTTCACAAAAAGATGCAGAAAAACTAGTCCACGCCTTTGTTACATCGAGACTGGACTATTGTAATTCATTATTATCAGGCTCCAGCAGTAAGTCGTTAAAGACTCTACAGCTTGTCCAAAATGCCGCAGCACGTGTCCTGACGAGAACAAAGAGAAGAGAGCACATTTCTCCAATATAAGCATCGCTACACTGGCTTCCAGTTAAATCTAGAATAGAATTTAAAATTCTCCTCCTCACCTTTAAGGCCCTTAATAATATAGCGCCTTTTTTACCTTAAAGAGCTGTTAGTACCTTATAAACCCACTAGAGCACTCCGCTCCCAGAATTCAAGCCTACTTGTCGTCCCTAAATTCTCTTAAAGTAGAGTAGGAGCCAGAGCTTTTAGCCATCAAGCCCCTCGGCTGTGGAATAATCTACCACTTTCAGTTCGGGAGGCAGACACCATCTTTTCGTTTAAAAGTAGGCTCAAAACCTTCCTTTTTGATAAAGCTTATAGTTAGAGCTAATTAGTGCGCCAGAACGTTACTTGTTCTATTTTATGACACATGACACACGGAGCTTCTCTTTCCAGCTTCTCCATCCCTATCCCCCTTCCCCGGAATCCCTTTGCTTTATCACCCGCAGATCCAGGGCCTCTGTGGCCGCACCATGGATTGCGTTTTGTGGATCGCGCACCGGGGGTCGCGGTGTTGGATCCAGTGTGGCGGATTCTGAGTCATGTGGGCTGATCGTGGTGCTGGTGGCGGAACCTGTGTCGCGTTGGCATTGGGCACGGGCGGTGGACCAGGACCGCGGTGGTGGCTTGTGATGGGTCCTGGTGGGCGGCGGTGGACGTTGACTGAGGACTGGAGTGGCGTCTGGTCTGGATGGTGGATCGTGGTCTATATGGTTGCTGAGCATGGACTGTGCTTGCAGCGGGACTGCTTGGCATGTCATGTTGGGGTTGTCCTTCTGGATGTCTACCCTCATCAAATGCTGCTAGAGACTTTGATTATTGATGATGTTTTCCTGCACGTGGCATCTATTGCACTTCTGTCCATCCTGGGAGAGGGATCCCTCACATGTGGCTCTCTCTGAGGTTTCTACATATTTTTACCCTGTTAAAAAGGTTTTTTTGTAGTTTTTCCTTACTCTTGCTGAGGGTTAAGGACAGAGATAGAAGATAAATTACATTAGTTTCATATAAAAAACTAAAATTACCAACATGCAACTGTTTGCCTCCGCCAACCAGTGCAGTATTCGTCTACATAAAAATGTTTTCCACTCACATGACGTCCCCTTGAACTTTGACCCCTAAAATGTCATCAGTTCATCATTGAGTCAAAGTAAACCAAATTTGAAAGAATAGCCTTAACCTGCGCAAGCATAGTGGATAATGCGCATGATGGCAATGCATAAGATGAAGTCAGACACAAAATACACCTTGAAATTATGTCTTTATTAACAGGAAGAATAACTCAGTTCATTGCACTCCACAACCACATTGCATTCATAGTTATCCTGTGAAATTGATTTATTAAAGGTGTAGTACGAAAAACAATTTAGCAAAATGTCAAAGCAACTATTTAGAAACCTCCCCATAAACAAAACTAAACCAAGTGACTGGCAAAAAGGTTTTAAGACAACTCTGAAAAAGAATTTAATACTGAAAATAGGTAACACAGGACAATAAAAAGTCTTCCCAACATGAGAAATCACAGTATTCTGCAGAAAGTACTTTTGGTTATTTGTACTTGGCAAAATGTACCAATTTGTGACATATGGCAAGACAATGCAGTTAAATGTAAAAAAAAAAAATATATATATATATATCAAATTTAAATAAAGGTTTTGCTACTGATTGAGCAACCCTTTCAGACAATGTCAATCTCAATCACATATTTACACCTATTCACTAGAATAAAACACAAAACTAATGAAAAAAAAGAAATGTATAGGGGAAGAACATACTAGTTCATTTGGCTCATATAAAAAAAAAAGTACAGTCAAGCATTAAGTGTTTGTGGAGTTACAAAGGAGTGCTGTAGTAATAAGTCTGAACTTGATTTTGTTTTTGTCCCAGTGAGTGTGCTTCGTCATCTGCTGACGTGGAATCGTTTCTTTACCTTACACTAGCTTGAAAAAACAACTGCATGTCTGAGACTACAGTAAACTTAGTTGACCCCTGAGTTTGTAATGCAAAACTAGTGTATGAAATACCTCATTACAGTGTATCTTAGTGCAAGCCAGCAATATGCTTGATTAATCAGAGGTAAATTAGATAGCACCCAAGCTGACAAAGAATCCCCAGAATAGTAACTCTGCTGGCCAAAATCACAACAAGCAGTATTAGAGGTGGCGTTCAGCTCTGCATCCTTGTGAAAACCAGCAGATCAAATGCTCGAATTTGTATTACATCTATAAACATGTTTTTTTTCTTCATAGAAAATATAAATATCCCTGAATGAAACAGATTCACAGCATTTTCTCTCTAGGACTCCAGTGCTACTACCATAACATGGCCATCAAGTGTCTTTGAAGTCTACATTTAATATCCTTTCTCTGTCTCCCCTCTACAGTCCGATGTTTCCAGCCATTTTGTCTTTCATTCGCTGTCGTGATAATTTACCGTCCGCTTCCCCCGGTTGCGAGTGTTCACACGCCTTTTCTGCTGCATTTTGCTGTACTCCTCCTCTTCCTCCTCCTCTGAGGCAGCCTGTTGCCGGCGCTGCCTCAGCTGCCGGCTGGCGCTCCTCCCGTCGATCCCAGATTGTATGTGACTTCTCCTCTTTGGACTGCTGTGGGACCCTGAGCTGACAACTGAGTTTTCAGAGGCAGAAGATGACTTGCTTTCTGAGCCGGAACTGTCGTTGCTGCTGTAGCTTTTGTTTTGTTTTGGCTGCCTAATTTTCTTCCCCTTTTTTGAGGAACTGATATCCTCCTCCTCGCCAGAATCAGACTCGGAAGAGGTCTCCTCCTCGTTGCTGTTGCCATCCCCTTTGTTTGATTCCCTTTTGGGAGGCTTTGAGGAGCCTGACCTGCTATTTTTATTGTTCTTGGACACTGGCTCTTTCTTTCCCTTCTCCTCCCGATTTTCTTCGGAGTCTGAAGTGTAAATACGTTTTCTCTTGGAAGACAGTTGATTCCTGGTTTCACTGGGAGATGTCCTCTTTGACTCTCTCGTATTACACTTGTCTTCCCTCAAAGCTCCAGCGATTTTGTTGCCGTTCCTCTGTTTACTCTGGCTTGCAGAAGCAGAATCTTCCTCGGAAAGGGAGTTGTCATTGATGTATTTTTTTTTTGGCAGGGCTCTGAGATTCCGCCGTCGATTTGACGTGCTATCTGAATTATCTGACTCCTCTTCTGATGAGCCAGTGGAGCGTTTCCTCCTAGACTTCCTCTTGGGTTTGTATTCTTGCTCAGAACTCTCTGAGGCTGAGATGTCGCCATGAGGCCGTTTAGATTTGCCCTGGGTTTGGGCCAATCTCTTTGTCTTAATTTCAACCTCAGATTCCTCACTGGAGTGATTGCTTTCTTCAAAGCTTATTTCATCTTTTTTCATTTTTTTCTTGCGTGGGTTGGATTTCTTTGGAGAATTACTGAGTTTGTCTGATTCTGGACCGTTCAGTTTATTAGTTGAGGCAGAATTTTGCTTATCTTGGCTTTTTGATGGTATAAGTTTACTCTTTCTCCTAGAATCCTTGTGGATTGCTTCCTCCACGTTTCTTCCATTTTGGTGCGGATGTTTCTGCAAACTGTTTTTTTTGTCCTCTTCACCTGAGCTCACAGGTTTGTGTCGCGTGGTCCTGTGTTCAGTGTCCTCTGCCTCCTCCTCACTTGTAATTCTCTTTTTCCTGGCTGGAGTAGCTGCTGTGCTTCTTGAAGGTCTCGGAAAAACTACTGTTTCTTCCTCATTCTCCTCAGCATCTCCAGAACTCTCCTCTGCAGTCCCCTCCTGCTCAGAGATACTGTCAGATTTGTGATGTTTTGCACTGTGTCCGTTCATGTGGGACAAAGTATCTGCAGAGAAGATGTTTAGATTAGAGAGACCTTGACATGAAGTCACAACTGGATATAAAAATGTAAACATGACATGAGGATATTTTCTCACCATTTCCCTTTGCTTTAGCAGCTTGTCTCCGTTTGTTGGATCTCGCGTTGCCATTTTGCTGATTCTGGGAGGAGGATGAAGCTTCGCTCTCATTTCCATCCTCCTCATCCTTCGTTTCACGACCTGATTCTTTTATATTCCGAGAAGCTATAAAGCCGAATGAGAGCAGAACTGAGCACATTTGTATCCTGTTAACTGCTCTAAATATAAAAATGGGAATGGAATGAATATATTTAAAAGATCTGAGAACATGCAAAGGCATAAACCTAATGCAGACATTTCATGCGTGTACAGAGGCAGTGTGAGCACGAAGAGATGAGCTGAAGCTGGAGTGCAGGGAATCTGTCTAAGCAAACTTAGATTTGAGTGAGAGCATTACAAAATCTTAACATGAAAGTCCTGCTCTCAAACTGAAAGACCCCACTCTTGAATAAAGATAAAAACCCAAATGAAAGAATTTCAATGTCTATTTTAACATGTATTTTAAAAGTACATTTGCTTACCCCGTGTTGACAGCTTTCCATCTGAATCTGAGCTGCTCTGGATCACTGCGGGGCGTTTGCCGGCCCGGGATGCAGGGCGAAGGCGGCTGCTGCTCCTTCTTGGCTTCTGCTCCTCTTCTTCATCCCCCTCAGATGCTTCAATGAGTTTCATCTTATTCACAGCTGCCCTTGCTGTCTTTCTCTTGAGTGACCTGCGGACTGAGATTTCCTTGTCCTCCCTGTCCCAGTCCTGGGACATGGACAAGTCCTGGTGGTGACGTTTCTCCTTAAGAGACGACCTGCTGCTGTGACCATTCATTTCAGCTCTGTCCTCTGAAAACAAGCCATGAAGATGTATGTGAAATGTGTAGCTGTGACTTACATGGCTTTCAGTTCACAAGTGTCTATCTTAAGCATTTACCTGTCCGTTTCCTGTCCGCAGCAGCACTGTTTCTGGTCAGACGTGTACTCCTGCTGTTTTTACTCCTGCTGGGGTAGACATTACCTGATGACTGGGAGGACACTTCTCCATCCTCACTCTTCTCAACTTCACTGTCAAAGTCCTCCTCTTCTTCATCGTCCTCTTCCTCTTCTTCACTGTCGCTCTTGGCAGCTGGAAAAACATTGTATTAACAGGGTTAATCACTTAAATACATAAACTTCCTATGTTGCATTATGATCTCCTTGGTTTTTCTCTGAATCTAATTTGAAAAATGGATTTCAACGGATGGAAACTGCTGACATTTTTTCCTCTGTTTGGCACAGTTGCTCCTTGTAACTCTTCCTTTATGTCTGCGTTGGTGGTGCCTTGAGGAATCAGGATGTTTTTCCTCTGGTTCGCTCAGCTCACTGTCAGACTCTGAAGTGGAAAAACATTGGATCATGTCACGATGAGCAAATGAGCTATCAGACTTGTCACTCTCAGTTTGGGGACAGAAAGAATTTATGAGAAGATTCAACAGCACATCTCCATAGCTTAGTTTCGTAAGACTGTATGTATTTCCACTATATAACACGTCAAAAACTAAATGCGGTAGTGAGGTGGATCTGGGTATATCTGACCACTTAGGATCAGGTTTTTGTCATCTGAAAAACAAACATGGCATAGAATCTTGTCCTATAATTTAAGTGCATGTATAAAAAAAAAAGTCTAATTTGTACCTGGTGTTGATGAAGCAGCTTTAGAGCCAGAGTCGTCTTCTGAGGAGCTGTGACCTGAGCTTCTGCGTCGACTCCGCCTGGCTCGCTCAGAAACTGACACTTTTGCTGAGGTAGATTTGGTCACTGACGTCATCTCGACTTTAACCTGAGTTTTGACTGCACCCTTCTTTTGACTTGAGAAAATAAATATTTATTTATTTAATTTTAATCAGGCAGTGTCATGGAAAACACGGATTTCTCTTAGGCATTTGTGCTGTAATTTACTCTGTACATTGGAGAAAAAGTTACAACAAAGTACTTAAACCAGATTTGTAGATAGTAGATATTATATACCCTGAACCACTCATTTGTTAGGCGGACACATTGAGAAAAGGCACAACTCAAACAGACCTTGTTGTGGTGGAGGATTGATCCTGTTGCTGCATCTTCTTACGGAATCTCTGACTGCGGCGGAGCCTATCACTGCTCTTCACAGCAGTTTTGTACTCAGATATGACTGTCCTGATTTTCTCCTCGAAGAAGGCAGAGAGCCGCAGGGTCATACTGTAAATCTACAGCAGAAAATGTATAGAAGAGATGGAGACCAACTAAAATATAAACTGTCACTTTTGTCTCTAAAAGAAGATTTGCAGTAGAAGATTAATTGATGATAAGTTTTAATTATTGCCCTACCTTGGAGCGTTTATTGGGTGTGTAGGCTTTAGCATTAGCAAATATTAGCCGGGTGTCTTTGCAAAGCTCGATGGGATTTTCATAGTGGTCTTCTTCTAGGGTCCTTTTCACAGAGCCAAAGTCCATTGGTGTATCAATAATATCATGGTAGTCCTGCACACACAAAACACGATTTAGACTTAAAAGAAACCCTAATTGTGACCACTGATGTGAACTCTGTTAATGGTATGACTACAGGGTTTTGTTTTAACTCACTGGATAGTTCTCAGGATCCACAGACTTCCTGAATGGTTCTGAGTCCTCACACTGGAATATGTAATTGACCAGACTCTTGCACTGTTCCTTCCAGGCATCTCTGTCTGGCACCACCTCCACAGAGCACTGCAGATGTCAGCAAATAAGAGAGGAGATCATCATTACAAGTTAAACACACTAATCTGTTGCTGCTGAAGTCAATCTGCCACCAAACAGGAGTTCAGTGCATGTCCATGTTATTAATGGGTTGTGTTGTTTTTAAATTGCTGAAAAATAACTTTGTATAAAACCGCATGTATTAGTGATGTTGATCATTAACCTTTTAACCATTGGCCAACAATAAGAATTTCAAACAATTGATACCAGGGACCTGTTAAAAAAGTCCTGGACATTGTTACTATCTGAGCAGGTGTTCTGTGTCGTGGGTCTCACAGTTGACAGCGCACCAGACTGAACCCACAGCATTTAAACATGTTGCAGTTTCTAAACAAAAGCATTATAAAGATTGTGTGCTGAAGAATGAACAGACCTGGCCATTTCTGTTTGACCATTGAACGAGTATGCAGTGTACCATCATGCCCATCCTATTAAATGCATGTCCATCATGTGCGGGAATGTGCACAGCTAATGTAGAATGTTAAGCCGATTTCTACCTGATGCAGCCGGTGTACAGCTGAGGTTCCTGGTGCTTCTGTATCCTCATCCTGTGGACATTAACCAAACGTCAGATACTTGAATCTGAACACTGAAGTGCTAATTTCATTTTCTACTGGTGAGCAGATGTTGATAAACTATCTTAAAATAAAATACCATGTTCCTATTACTAATGGAAAATCAAAGTCTTCTCAATCATCACTTCCAGATCTCTCATCTGTGTTTCAAGTAAAATCAACCAAATCACAACAGACTTAAGACTTGTATGTCACCAATATGTGACATACAGAAAATATAAAGAGTCATTGCATATAATATTATCGTTGTTAAATTCGGTTGATTTACCTCTTCGTCATCATCCATCTCTTCAACAGCATTGTAAATCTCCATGATATCTGTGCAGCTTGGATCACTGTCAAAGCCAAGGAGGTTTGAAGAAATTATACACTGTGGTATCATCACATAGTCTTCTTTTAAAGTTGTTGACATGCATCTATGTATCCCCTTAAATTTTTTTTGAGGACTTGTATATTTTGTATATTCAGATTACATTTAGCTTTGAGCAAATGGTAATATATCTAGCTGTCTGGCCTCTGTGTTGGGAGTTTCTCCATTTTTAGGTGCAAAATTGCTCAGGGGTCTCATTTATAACTGCTGCGTACGCACAAAGCGGGGCCTGAAATGTACGTACGCCACTTCTCAAGCAAACGTTGGGATTTAACGACGGGAAAATTTGCCTATTTCTATGCAAACTCTGACCCATGCGTACAAACGTTTTGGAGACAGGAAAGTGCTCATTTATTATTTTCATACACATTACTGATTCTGATTATTGATCATTTTAAGTATATTGTAATACATTTTTTAAGTTCGTTTTTTGGCAAATAACAACAGCTAAGAGAAGAAGAACTTACTTGACAAATTTCTGGAGGACATTTGTGATGATTTTTGCAGAGTGGGCAATCTTGCTTCTTGGCTCATTGAAAGTGCGGGCGTTATGTGCAATATACCTGGCATCCCAAATTAATGCTGAGAGGCGTCTGTGGATGGATGTGAATAAATATAGTGAGCACAATATATATGCAAAGACAAATCAAAGACAGATCAAGAGTACAAATAATTCCATGAATTCACTCTGACCAGCTTTGCATTAACAGATATGCAGAAGAAAGTCTGGACTGACCTGTAGAATCTGTGCAAGAGTCGCAATTTGATTGTTCCCAGATCAGTAGGATAGGCGATCACAGTGCAGTAGGTGGGATACTGAACCAGGTCCACGGGACCAGAGAAAGGAGCTGCGATCTCTGTAACATACACACAATGCAGCTGGGAAGAAATTCTTTAAAAAAACCATAGATACCAATGTGGGCAATTGACTGAAAGGAGACTGGGTGTCAATTGCCTGAGTGTCTGTATGTATACAAACCAATGGTGATGAGCTGGTCGATGGCTGCCATGATGCGTTCACACTCGTTGGTCCTGCTCCTCTCCCCCCACTCCCCTGGCAGAGGCTTGTACATCAGCTCGCTCATCTCATCTGCCGTCACAGGGATACCACCTCCTTCAGTCTCTGGCTGCTCGGCTGCACAGGAAGGACAGACCTCTTCAATATACAGTGAAACATCATTATGTCTTATAAAGACTTCATAATACATAATAATATCTGTACGTCTGTATGTGGTGGATGTGACTGTAAGTACAGTTGTTTTAATTACCATTATCCAGAATGGGTTCCACATCCCAGGGACTCAGTTTCTCATTTTCCCCATTGTCCCAGCTGGGAGGGAACACAAAAATTTGTGTAAGACAGTTTGTCATGACAGCTATCAGATCTACAACACTGAGAAATAATATTATATTATATTCATACATAACTTATAATAAACTTGATTTATGCACCACATTTCTTACAATATTCTTCGAAGAAAATGTGGAAATTAAAAGAAAAATAATAACGATATTTAGTTCCCAAATCTAAAGTGAAAAAAATTAAGCTACAAACAGTATTTGTAAAAGATTTGAAGAACAGACATAAAAGATACTAAGGATGTTGCCTGTCTGATCTCAATAACTGTTCAACATTTTTCAATATTTCAACAGCAAAGGCCCGGTCACCATTAGTACCCCCTTTTAAAAAATGGTATTCTTTTAAAACTCGTAAACATTATTTACAATCTTTGACAAGATTTTTTTTTTTCATAAAAAAAAGGGTAATGCTGTTCAAAATGTCACAAATATGACATTCTATACACCAGTATAAAATACATAATCCTGGTTCAATGTGAATGTCAACGATTAACACTGTAATGCATGTTAGTGACCACTGGGGGGCATTTGGAGTCCTATAATTGATTGGCTCCAAATGCCAAAGACTGCGAAAAGACTTAAGCTTAACAAATTACAATGAAATATGTCTTCTGAAAAAATAAATGTTTGTTTTGGCTTTGTATTTTCTTTGTCTGTCATAGCTGTAGTCTCAAGAGGCAAAAAAAACAAAAAACTAACTGTTTCTATCTTCAGAAGGCCTCTAATGTCTTAGAGCTTTGTTTAAAATAGGGAAAAATTTACCATCTCATTGTGTTAGAAACTAGCTCAGACATGGGCAAAGTACGGCCCATATACTATACTATATATATATATATACACATGACCTCCCTTCACTTTATCGCTTTACCCTGTAGGCCCTTCTGTAAAATGAACGGATCAAGGAAACGAAAAATTGACAATGAGTGCCAATTGTTTAACACGGAGTGGACAACAAAACGCTTTTTCACTGAAGTCAAAACGAAGGCTGTGGACAACAAAACGCTTTTTCACTGAAGTCAAATCGTAGGCTGTGGACAACAAAACACTTTTTCACTGAAGTAAAATCGAAGGCTGTATGCCTGATATGCCGAGAAACTGTCACAGCTTTCAAGGAGTACAACATCAGCCGTCACTTTGTCAAGAGGCATGCTAACTACGCTAGCAAGCAGTCAACGCAAGAACGGGCGGCTACGGCTCAGAGGTTGGCGGCTAATTTACTGACTCAGCAACAATTTTTTCAACGACAAACTGCCATTCAAGAGTCAACTTCCAAGGCAAGTTTTTTTGTGCTATTCAAAATAGCAAAGGCTGACAAGCCTTTCTACGAAGGCGAGTTCTGGTTAAATTGCCTTGCAAATAAATGCTTTGCTACTTGTTAAAGGCCAAATCCTTTCATGTAATGATTTTTCCATGTCATTTATATTAGTTCATAAAAACACTCCATCAATTTGGTCCTGGCCCGGCCCCTCTGGCAAATTTTAGACCCATTGTGGCCCGCGATTCAAAAAGTTTGCCCACCCCTGAACTAGCTTGTATCCCCAGTTACCCCGCCCTGGCAACACATGTGTGGTTTCCCACCTGACTTTAAAACACTGGAAGAGACTGTCAGGATATTCAGGCTGGTACGGCTCCTGACAAATGATGGTTCCAAACCACCAGGCATCGTCTATTACTGAACGAAACCTGTCGCCTGCAACAGAGAGAATAAACATAATTGGAAAGTTTCATGAAAATGTTTTTCAAGTTCTGCCTCAGAAACAAAATTACTATAGACAGAGAGACGGGTGTGTTGATCACTTTATCTCTCTACATTATATGCCGAGGTGAAAATCCTCACAATAGAATAAGGCTGTCCCCACAGAAGTACGTTTTATTATATCTACATAAAGAAATTAATTTCACTCTAGGGAGCATCTTTTTTTGTGTACATAAATGCAGGATAATGCTGAACATAAAAACAAAACGTCAGCCATTAGGCATCTCTAAATCAAAGATTAAAATAGACCTAGTTTGATTATATCTTGAAGCAGCTGGGGATTATGGTAGTTGTTGTCTTCACCACTGCTGCCTATGGAAATCTACCTGATACAATTCAGTAACATCTCTAATAAGGTCATAAACTTACGTGGTTGCCAGTTTCGACGCAGCGCCTCGTCATAACTTTGCCTCAAAACCAGGAAATCTATAACATCTGGCATGTCGTGGTACCTGTTGAAGAAATCTGTCATTTTAAAGGGCAAGTGCCAACATCCTTTGTCTTTGTGAAACTGACGCTCAATCATAAAGAGCAATAAGAAACCATTTTACAAAAGAACAGCATCCGAAATGTAGCCAGCATTTCAGCAAAAAAAACATATTTTGAATGTAGAGAGCTCATTATCCTCATCATAAGAGCAACTCAACCCACAAATGTGGCCATTATAAATTTAGAATAAAACATATCTAATTTTTTACTAGTGATCTTTGTGAATGTACATTCAGCTCATTCAAGATACAGAAAAATGCCCCTTTCATGTGTTTAAAGAGAATAAGACACACATTTGAATGTGGTAATATGTAACGTGTGAGGCAGTTAATGAAACTGAGCTGCTTACTTGACAGAAAATGACTTGTCTGTGATTTTGCCAGTGCCGTGGTCGATGAGAGTCAGCTTCAGGCAGCAAAGTGTTGGAGGGCAGACTTCATATTTGATCCCTGTGATCTTTACAAACTCTTGGTCCTGGAAAACATACAGAAGGGTTCCATTAATTTCCTAGACTTCTACTTGTGCCGATGAAATAAAACAGTAGGATCACTCAAAAAGCTCCAAAAAACAATTAAGTGTGCAGTCCCTCTTACATGATGTTTATTGGAGCAATATGTCACAATGCATAGACTACAAAGATGTTATGTTCAACATTTCTACAAATTATGTTTGACTTTACTTTTAATTTGCTCTCATCTTACCCGCAGCTCCATTTTTTTCCACGGTTGTTTGTCTAAGTTGATGGGGTATTGTTCACTCCTACTCACTGCCTCAACATATGCTTCATGTCCCTGCCGAAAGTAGATCACCTGAAAGACACCAAAAGAGTCAGATCTTGCAACTGAAACACTGGATGATGATAAATGTTTTTACTCTGTATTTTTTTTTACAAGATAATGATGATGCTCTGCTACTATCACTAAAGGAACTTACAAAAGTATTAAGACTACGTCTATATGTTGGCTTTATATATTTAAGAGCAACCAAATAAAAACGTTGTTTCTCAATTCTCCTGACAGCTTATATCACCTGAAAGAAATTTACAACAAGATTTCCTTCCATTTCCTTTATGGTAAATTTCTTGGGTTGAGTACATTTTTTCTCCATTTCTTTATCGTGCCAATGAAATGATTTTTAGTCTCACGAGAACAGTTAACATTTGATCTCGTTTTCATAAGCAGCATGATAACCGATATTTTAAGGTTCGGTTACAACAGGAAAAGTTATAATTTATATTTGAGAAGAAGTTACCGAGACGTTATCGGAGGGATTGAAATAAATCTCATAACAAATACAAATTTTGTAATATCAAATAAAAGAACTGTAAAAACACAGATCCTAATATTAGCATATACCTCATCGCCCATTTGGGGAACAAATGGAGACTTCCTGGGAATGACATCAGTGATCCATGGTGAAGGTCTGAACTCATTGGACACTTCTCTGTTGATGGATGGTCGGGCCTTGAGATGCTGATTGGAGCACAGAGATGGAAAATGTAATAAGACTGAATAGAAAACCGTTGATTAATTGTTATACAGTATTTCTTCAATGAGATAATCTACAGAACATTGACATGTCAGGATTAGTAATCTCACAAGTGTCTGATAACTCACCCGCGGTGCCTTGTTCTTCCCTTTCTTGGACTTCTCCTTAATTTTATTCCCTGTATTCTCCTCCTCATCACTCTGTTGCTTCTCCTCCTCTTCCTCGTTCTCTTCCTCTTCCTCTTCAGAGGTGCTGAGTCTGCGCTGCACTCGTTTCCGTGACGACAAGGGGGTGGAGGGCTGCAGATTTATACCCGCATCTGCCGTCCAATCTGAGTACTCACTGGACGTGTGGCTATCCAATCAAAAGCAGTTATGATTAACATTTAAATTTTAAACACAGATGAAAACAGGCTGGAAAAAACATGTTTAACTAACTTGTTCAAACTTGATTAGGGTACCAGATTCATGGAGGTGACACAAAGCAGTAGAAAAAACTTTTTTAAAACAAGTTTACAAAAAATGCTTAGAATTACTTCGTAATACTTTGTGATCCATGTTTAGACAACTATATACCTTGAGCTGTCACTGTTCCATTCCTCCTCATCAACAGATGACTCCAGATCACTCCCATCCAAATCATTGTCCTGAACACATTCAAAACAAATTTCTTAACAATTGAATAAAGGCAAATAGAGAAGACCTCATATACTTGTAAATTACATTTTCCTTAAAAGCACAGTAGAATTGAAGATGTGGCACCTCAGAGTGAAGGTCTGAGCCTGGGGTTACCTCTCCCTCTTCACATGAAAACTCAATGTATTCCCTTGTGTCACTGCGGCCGTGGGCTCGCTTTGTAGTGCAGGCCTCCTCGTCTGAATCATCCTGATAAGACAGCGCAAAATGTTCGTACTGAAAGAGTTGTGAACTGGAAAATAACTCTGAAATCTTTGAAGAAGATCTGATACAGAGGACAATTACAAATCTTAAAATTAAGACCTCCTCCACAAGTAAAAGATCAATGAACCTACTCGACAGCTGCTGTAGATAATTCGCCTCTTCTTTGCATTGTACAGAGCCACTTCCTCATCTCCTTTTGCTGTTCTGATGTCCTCTTGGTCCCTGAAAGACAATTTTCACAATGTTTCAGATTAAAGAGAGCAGGCCCAAGACTGAGAGAATTATAAATTCTATAATTTTTTTTATTTGAAACTACATTCTGAAGCATATTGAGCCACAGGCATCAGACAGCTTTGTTTTCTGGCGGTCACATGATGTCTTTTACAATTTAAAAATAATTATAGGGGATCTTTAGTCTGTTGATGTCAACCAGGCTAAGTTCACTTTCTTTTCCTAAATTCTTTATATGTGTAATAAAACAAGGCCTTAGGAAAATAATATCTTCACCAAACTCACTAAAATCATTTTTATTCCATTTCAGTTGATACAATCTCAATATTGATTCGATCTAAAAGGGGAGTAGATCAATCTTCCTTTGCAGCATTTTAAACCCTAACATTATAAAAACTAAAATACAAACCTATAACAAGGCCAATAATAAAACCACATTTAAATCCACTAGATTTCTTTTTTTTATTTGGATTTGCAACAAACTGCACACAATCATAAACATCCCCAAATGTCTAAAAGTTCCCTAATCCAGTCAAAAAATGTTCATCATGGTCCAATAAATATTCTCTAAAAATAAAGGAAAATGTTGAAAATTGTTGTTTCTTTCTCAGCCCAAAACACATTCATGCACCAAGTTTCACGCTAATCCAATTGTTTTTGCATAATCCAACAAACTATCAGTAAGAAAAACAAAATGAAATTTTAACCTCCTTGGAAGAGGTGATAGTCTATTGTGTATGAGTGATATACTTCATAGTCAAATTTATGGCTGGTAAAACAAAAGATAATACTGCAGGTCTAATACCTGTAGCTGCTGGTTGCCAGTTCAGGCACCACCACCCTGCGTCTCCAGGCCTGCAGGTCCCTCTCAGTGGCTATCTGGCTGCGTGGGGCATTCTGGTGCATCTGACGGACGCCTTCCACCTGTCCACTGCGGCGCAGACCCACATTTGGGGGCGACTGCACTTCTGCTCGATCATTTACAGACACTGAAATTGAAAAAATAAACCCATTAATGATAAGTGGACTCACCACATCAACACATCATCGAAAACAATTCAATCCAGCTCTGGTGCTGTATTGATACCTCTGCGTGGAGTGGTTGGTGCTGGTGTGAAGGCTACACCCTGTGCCTCAACTTGCCCCTCCGGTCCTGCTCCAGCAGGCAGCGCTGCCTCTGTCCCAGCCTGCGACTGCCGGTCCTGATGCCCCCTGAGCTGTTCCGCCCTGAGCTGTCGGATGGCTTCGTCCAGAAGGCTGCTGCGTCTTATCGTAACCTCCTCGTGTTCTGCCGTCTGCTGGCTGATCACCTGCTCCACCACCTCGCCATCGCCTGAAGAGAGCGAAAGGTGAGAGAGAGATAATGAGTGGGTGGTAGAGGACTAGTAGAGGATAGTCTGGCTGATAAAGCAGTGAAAGTGGACTGGATTTATGCATAAACTGTAAATTCTTGCTTAAATTTTTTAAGTCAAAAGAAGGCCTTACTGGTGGCAACATATCCCAGCTGAGGAACAAGGTGTTCAGCAGCAATGTTCTCCCGCCCTGGAACGAGACGCTGATACCTGATGTAATACAATAAATGAAAACATTGATCAGTTTGAGATACATTTCAAATGGAAGACAACTATGAAATGCCTACACTGATCCTGCTATGAAGATTGCAAGTAAAACAGGGAGAATAAGACTATAAAATAATAAAAACAATGATTATTAAAACGCTCTAACCAGCCAATTTTCATCATGGCCTAGAGCAGTGGTCACCAAACATTTTGAGCACAAGATCACTTTTTTTTAATTCTAAATGTAAGCAGAGATCTACCACCCTGATATCTTTCAAAAACCCGCTTAGGGTCATATTTATAATTTTTTACCATTTCTGTTAAAAGCTCAACGTAAGAGTATAAATACACATAAAGAAAGGCAGTTATGCAACTTTATCTTGTCAATATTCACATTAATATAAATGTATTCTGATTTACAGCATCTGTTCAATGCATAATATTTAGCTTCTCAATTCAACAATATGTTCACCTGCTATTGCAGCACAATATTTTTTTGTATAAGCTTTGCCTTGACCATGGCCATATATATTTCCTTGCATAAAAGTAGTCCTGTGTAATCATATAAATTCCAGTACTATACAGTATAAAGCCGTGCATCTTCCGCTCCTGCGTAATATTTCACAATAAATAAATCAAAATAAATAAAATTCTTTAACAACTAAACAATTGAAAGAGGACCATGTCTACCTTGGAGGATGGGGGTTTCCATCCACATCCACCAGGAAAGGAGGGGGCATGAGATGGGGAGCCTGCTGAGTCTGTTCATCCAGCACGAAGCCGTTGGCATCTCGGATCAGTGGTCTATAGTCTGTGTGGAAGAACACCTGGTCTGGAAGCTGTGGTGAGACCAGGAGAGAGGATGGATAATACACCATGCTGCTTAAGAAATAAACACGCATGCACGCACGCTGGCTTTTACCTGGCAGTATTGATGAATCATTTGTATAAACATTTAAAGTACATTTTCTGGTTAATTCTTGCCTTCTCATATGGCTTGGAGCTGCCGAAGCCAAAGATGAGCAGATGGCCATGAGAGTCTGTGCAGGCAAAGCGTTGGCCATCGGGAGTGAATTTGCAGTCGAACACAGCTCCATGACCTTGGCCTTCAATCTGGATGAGAAACACATATTCACCCCAGGTACAGAAACTCATTAACAAGGGTTGCAAATTCTATATACAAGATGAGTTTTTCCACAGGAGCTCAAATAAATGTGTAGGTATTTGTAGGTTTAAGAATGGTTCATACAATGTGTCCTTGAATAATTTTTACGTGAAGGACCACAAAGTACAATTTTCTAAAATCTGTTTCCACTTCCTATCAGTCTTGCTCATTGATGCATTTGTCATGTTGAGTATTGCTGTATGTCTCTAATCTGAATCGAGTGATAAGCGTCAGTGTACCATGTTGAAGTAGTGCTGTGTGTTTGTCCCTTGAAGCAGATTCCATATAAAGACATTCCCATCGTGACCGGCAGATAGGATGATCCTGGGGTCAAAAGGATGCGGCTCCAGCACAAAAACCTCAGCCTCATGGCCCTGAAAACAAACTTCAAGTTATATGTCTGGCTTGCTGAGGTTAATTCCACTACACTCAAAATTGTATTAAGAGAAACACAACATTGTGCACAATTACTTTGAGGATATGTAACAGGTGTCCTGTGTAGGAGTTCCACACTTTGAGGAGATGGTTGTTAACAGCTGTGATGACTGTATTGTCATGGCGATCCCACGCTACCATGGTGACTTTAGGTTTGAAGTAGCTTTCCTCTTCAGTCATTGCCTCAGCACTGTGAGAAAAAAAAAATCAAGTTGGAAAATAAACATTTTACAAGTATACAACACCTACTTCATTATCCTGGGTCTTTGTTATTTCTCTACCAGTTAACTGAAGGTAACGAACTGGTTCATTTCTGCTTGAAAAAAAGGAAGGAAGAGCAGCATGCTTCCTACTTAATAGAATCAAGTTCTAGGAGTGACTTCCTCAGCTATATAACAAATAACTTAACCTGTGATATGCTGATGATTTTATTTTACGATGAAACAGAATACATTTTATATTGGACTTGTTCTTTATAAATGACCACAAAACTTAATTTAAAAAGGACTCATCGTATGCCCATTTTACCACAGTTGATATGGTTCCTTGGGGCCTTAATGAAAGGTCTGTAACATGCTATTGTCAAAATACCACAAGGATCATTTAAAACAGCCCTCCTCAGATTGACCGGTTTTGAGTGATAATGGTGCGGGTCGGTCCAAGGTCATATAGCGAAACGGACGTATTTTTGACACCATCTAGGGTATCGTTTCTGACCTAGAGGAACCACAACAAAATGAGTTTTTGGGACGGTGTACATGCCAGATACCCAAATCAACGTGTAGAAGCACTACAAATGTGGAATTTTCATAATATGTCCCCTTTAACACATGAAAATGTACTGAAAATGTTGAGAAAATATAGAGCTGGAAAAAGTGTTTTTGCTATTAAAGCCGTTGTCAGACATGAACTCCAGAGAACTGGGTCCGGACTTTCTCTGCAGTTTGTTGGTGGTGCGGCAGGCAGAGGCAGGATATAACATATTGATTCTGCTGCGACGATCCCCTTTCCTTGTTTACTGCACATCAACACCGACGTCGCTCTTATCACCACAAAATCTCTTTGACGTGTGTAACACAGCTTTTTCTTCCAATGATATTTGTGTATGTATATATATATATATATTTTTTTTTTTTGTTCATCTGTCGCGAGGTAGAAGTGGCATCAAGCATCTCCTCCGGAGTTTCTGCTGACTTTACACTCTGGGGCCAGGTGGAAAAAGGCAGCGGAAACTCTGGTAGAGCTTTCCATCTTCACTAGCCTCACGATTTGATTACAATTCAGCAGTTAACAATTCGATCACAAAGCTTCATCTCGTTGCATTCCAATGTATCACATCCACAATTATTTATATTACTGCACATAGCTGCTTTATCATCAATTAATAAAATTGGTCAAAAAAAACTATTTTTTATTTAGAAAGTGCTTTAAAAGATATTATCGACTGTAACTGTCATTACGATTGTGCAGTGATTTACTGCACCTTTAATGGTTCCCCCCTTAGCAGCACACTGCACTGAGTTATTTACTACAACTCAGTTGAATGTCTTGTTCTTAGTCTTCCACGCCAATCCAGGAAACACCAACAGCCAATCATATTTGTAGTTTACTGTGCTCCTTGGCCTTAAACTGAATTCTTCAGCACTGTAGCCAGGCTGACAGAGACTCACACGTCCAGTGAACCCAGTATTCCTTGATCCCTAAATAGCAATATCTTTCTGAATTCTTTTTATGATAAAATTCTAAATTTTAGAAATAAAATCAATCATCTCCTGCCCTCAATTGGCACTAATACCCTCCCAACAACAGAGATCTCAGAAACGGCTGAGAATCCTACCCATTATTTAGACATCAGATCAGCCGTGATCAGTTTACCAAAATAATCTCAGGTTCTAAACCAACAACCTGTATCTTAGATCCCATTCCTACAAAATTACCTAACGAAATTCTGCCAACAGTCTTTTAAAATAGCTGTAATCAAACCCCTTCTCAAAAAACCCACCCTAGACCCAGAGGTTTTAGCCAATTACAGGCCAATATCTAATCTCCCCTTCCGGTCTAAAATCTTAGAAAAAGTTGTAGCCAATCAGCTGTGTGAGTTTCTCCAGGGAAAATAATATATGAAGACTTTCAGTCGGGGTTTAGAGCCAACCACAGCACAGAGACAGCCTTGGCAAAAGTCACTAATGACCTTCTAATAGCCTCAGATCAGTTATTTATGTCTGTCCTCGTTTTGTTAGATCTCAGTGCAGCATTCGACACAATTGACCATCTTCTATTACAGAGACTAAAACAGTTATTAATATTAAAGGAACCGCCCTTAACTGGTTTAAATAGTTTTTTCTGATCGCTCCCAATTCGTGCAAAGTAATGATAAGTCATTTGTGCGCACCAAAGTTAACCATGGTGTTCCACAGGGTTCCGTGATCGGCCCAATTTTATTCTCATTATATATGCTTCCACTAGGAAACATTATCAGGACACACTCAGTAAATTTCCACTGCTATGCGGATGACACCCAGTTATACTTGTCAATAAAACCTGAACAAAGTAATCAATTAACTAAACTTCGAGCATGTCTCAAGGACATAAAAACCTGGATGACCCGCAATTTTCTCTTATTAAACTCAGATAAAACAGAGGTTATAATACTTGGCCCTAAACATCTTAGAGATACCTTATCTCAAAATATAGCTGCGCTAGATGACATTGTCCTTGCTTCCAATGAAACAAACAGTCAGGAACTTGGGAGTGATCTTCGATCCTCTTTTGTCCTTTAATTGTCACTTAAAACAAATTTCTAGGATTGCCTTTTTCCACTTCAAAAGTCCTTTTGCAAAAAAAATTCTGAAAAACTTGTCCACGCCTTTGTTACATCAATACTGGACTATTGTAATTCATTATTATCAGGCTCCAGCAGTAAGTCATTAAAGACTCTGCAGCTTGTCAAAAATGTGTCTTGACGAAAACCAAGAAAAGAGAGCACATTTCTCCAGTATTAGCATCGCTATACTGGCTTCAGGTTAAATCTAGAATAGAATTACAAATTCTCCTCACTTTCAAGGCCCTTAATAATATGCCGCCTTCTTACCTTAAAGAGCTGTTAGTACCTTATCAACCCACTAGAGCCCTCCGCTCCCAGATTCAGGCTTACTTGTCATCCCTAATGTCTCTAAAAGTAGAGTAGGAGCCAGAGCTTTAAGCCATCAAGCCCCTCTCCTGTGGAATAATCTCTCATTTTCAGTTCGGGAAACGGACACCATCTGTTTGTTTAAGAGTAGGCTCAAAACCTTCCTTTTTGATAAAGCTTATAGTTAGAGCTAATTATTGCGGTAGAACGTTACTTGTCCTGTGTTTTAAAATAGGAAGCGTTTAGTTTAAAAAGGCATAAAGGCACTGATGGCTGATCTACTGAGTGGGCCACATGGTTTTCATCGTACTACCACACAAACCAGTAGCCAGTCAGATGTACCTTGAGCCTCAGTGTACCCCCAAGTTTGGCCTGTATCATTGTATCATTGATTACAAGGCAAAAACCAATGATGACGCTAAGACGCAATGGGAATTTATGACACATGACACACAGAGCTTCTCCTTCCTCTTCTCAATCACTATCACATTGAGGTAAGTCATATCTCATCAGTACATGTTACTGACTTGACCCCTTCCCCGAGGCCCTTTGCTTTATCTCCCGCAGATCCAGGCCTCACCATGGATTAAGATTTGTGGATCGCGCAACAGAGGTCGCAATGGTGGATCCAGTATGTCGGATTCTATATCGTGCGGGCTGATCATAGTGGTAATGGCGGATCCTTTGTCGCGTTGGCATCAGATAATGGTGGTGGACCACGACGGCGGCTGATGATGGATCCTAATAAGTGGCAGTGGACATCGACTGTTACAATGACTGTCCGTCCTGGGAGAGGGATCCCTAACATGTGGCTCTCTCTGAGGTTTCTAGGTATTTTACCCTGTTAAAATGGTTTTTAGTAGTTTTTCCTTGCTCTTGCTGAGGGTTAAGGACAGAGGATGTCACACCATTTTAAAGCCCTATGAGAAGAATTGTGATTTGTGAATATGGGCTTGACAAATAAAATTTGATAGATTGATTGATTGAAATGGATTCCACTGCTGACATCAGCACTGGTTCACCTGGCTACACTCCGACAGCTCTGTGAGGCGGCCTCAACAGCCAATGGTTTCACCTTATAAAATAAACTTTCAGATACTTTATACAGCATCTGATAAGCTTCTTCTTCAACAATCTGTTGCTCTTTCTTTGTATTTTCCCCATCTTATTAAGAAATTACTCCAAACACGACGGAGGCTTTTGCACCAAGATGATATCAATTTCATCAACATTGCCTTAAAGTTTTCCTTACCCTGGAAGAGTGGCCGACATGTTGAGCAAGAGGCACCTCCACTGCTGCCGCTGATGGAGCTTCCAGATCCGTGCTGTTCCATCACGACTTCCACTCACAAACCTGGGCCAGGACAGTGACATCAACTGGTACATTCAATTCGCTATTAACTACTATGATAAATAAAGAAAGCAGTTTAATATAGTCAGGTTATCTTACCTTTCACCTGAGTGACAAAACTGGATGCTATCAACTTTGTCCTGCACAGAGACGACAGAAATATGGAAAAAGATCATTATACTTGTGTTACTGCTGATCTGACATAGCCTGGATGCCAGACAAACCCTGCCCCGCCCACACCATTTGAGGTCGGGAAGTTCGGTCTGGAGTCACTCCGTTGGGGAGAA
This sequence comes from Platichthys flesus, assembly GCF_949316205.1. Classification (NCBI taxonomy): domain Eukaryota; kingdom Metazoa; phylum Chordata; class Actinopteri; order Pleuronectiformes; family Pleuronectidae; genus Platichthys; species Platichthys flesus. Next base: position 1,412,699 of record NC_084948.1, on the reverse strand, counting down.
ACTATGCCCGAACAGAAGCTGTTTGGACCAATCAAATTGTCAGGGCGGGCTTTATACGATGATGGACAGATGATCAACAGTAACATAATCAATACCGTCATCAAAGTGCTCTTGGGTTGAATTTGTTTTCAACAAACATGGAGAGTTGAGATGTGTAGATGCTGCCATTGAGTCTGTTTTAGAAGGCATCGACAGCGCATTCATTTTGAAATATGAACAGAGAAACGTGATCAAGGCATTTGTAGAACGAAAAGATGTTTTTGCCGTCCTTCCTACGGGATACAGAAAAAGTTTAATTTATCAGCTGGCCCCGATGGTCGCGAAGAAGATGGGACACAATTAAAACCAAGTGGTCAGTCATCTTTCCAAGTGAAAGAGGAGACCGAAATGGGCATCACGGCGATGCAACTCGGCGTGCTCGACAAAGTGGACATTACCAGCGGTCGTTAGCGACTCCCGTCGCATATATACCTGCAGTTTAAGGAGCGGACCATGTTAATGGACGCACCAGTTCCCTCGCTTGCGAACCAGTGCAATAAGACACCTGCCGTACAGCCCCGGCACAAGGATAGGAGCAGGAACTACAACCGGACACCGGCTGTGCAGCATTTCTCAAAACCTTACGGATCAAACAACTATAGTTTAACGCCCCTTCGCCAGCGGAACGAGGTAAAGAAGCTAATCCCTTTTACTTTGCTTCAGGTAACGCGTAACAGGAGTCGCTATGTCACGTTAACGCATCAGATTTGTCTCGTGGTGATTTGTTTGTTTATTGTATTTTAATGTTTGTGTTTCGTTTTATGGATTAAAATACTAGTGTACTTAATGTCATTCCAGTTTTATGGTGTATTTACGCCTATGATGAAGTGAACAATAAAGAGCCGTGTGACATCAGTAGAGAAACTCTGCGTCATGTTCGGGGAAGCGGGGGCTGTTACAATAGGTGTCGATGTACGTTCGCTTGAGTTCTGTTGACAACAACTATGCGTCGCTTAACATACATCACATTCTACGTTGCTCTGATTGGTAGTAGGTCTATCCAATTGAGCGAAGAGGCTTTTTTTTTCTGGTTCGGTTGAAACACACCACATAATCACAGCCCAATGGAGCGGTATCAGACTCATATTCTGACTAGAATTATGAGTATGACAACGTCAGGCTAGATCTGACACAAAAAATGTACATGAATATGTTCTGTTGGTGCCATGTAAAGCATCAGAAATGTGAACATTAATCCGATCTTACTGTGTGCTCATGGAGCTCTGATATCTTTTCTGGACTCCCGCTTCCCAAGTAGTATATTCTGATGACATCATCTGTACTTCCTGTTGCTAAGAATATTCCACCTGAGAAAAAAAGATGTAAATTTAAGCCAAATATTCAAAAGTTAACCTGTGCGTCTTTATAATGATATGCTACCTAAGTGATAATAATGAGAACAATGCAATACTCAATCATATATATTTTTGGGTCCAGACTGTCTCCAGATTTGCCCATTACACTAGCAAAGCAGCCAGAGAGTCTGCAGTCAGACATGTACACAACAACTAAACTCTCCAGAGAATTCAGATGAGGTGTGGATCAGCAGGCAGGAGGCAGGACGTAATGTATACATTCTGCTGCAGAGATCACATGTTTATGTTTACAGTGGTGTCACCAAAAGTGCTCTCAATATCTTTGTCTGTGCTGCCACATATGTTCCTGCTTTTTCACCCTGAGATATTTTTATTTTATTTTATTTTTTTAGTCACACATTTACAATGAAGTCAAGTGACAGGACACAATAAAATCCAGATAAACACATATAGTGAATACATAAATTCTCCAGAAAATAACTTCCTGTTTTCTCACACAAGCTCCCTCTGACATCATCCTGAGTTTTTACTGGGTGCCTTGAAGGAGAGACTAGGACATTTGCATTCTCACATACAGCCCCTCTAGAAAATGTCAAGAGATTATCTGGAGTTCAGTGCATGTCTGAAAGCCGCTTAAATAGCATTTATACAGGTTGGGTTAACACAACGCGACAGACAATATAACATTTGAAATTACCTGGACTGAATGAGGAGCAAACTGTCTGAACTCCTGGCCTTGGCCGCTCAGTAAATTTGTGAGGCCGATCACTTTAAGGAGAGCAGAGAAAAAAGAAAAATGTTTAGATTCGATTCATCCTTCAACAGAACTGTCAAGTAAAGATCCATCTAATCTAACCAGCATTCTAACTTCAGGATAACAGATGTGAATGCAGTCAGGTCAGACGTCAGGTTGAACGTCTTATCAGATAAAGCTCATTCACATACTTTGAGGTGAACAGAAGTCATTACACCCATTTAGTCCAAGTCTTACTAGTTTAATTTTTTATACTTTTACCTGGTTATGTACTGTACAAGTAAGGTTTTTCTACTTAGTTTAATAAGACAGAGCAGCCCCTGTTCATGCACCTACATTAAAAAAGGTACCGTATTAGTCCTATAGCTGCAGTGTGGAGCAAAGAAAAAGCTGTCAAACAAGTTTGGCTTGTTTCCCAGTGTTTGCAGTGGGCCTGATGCTGATTGCAACTCGGAAAGCTTCCATTTTTACTTGACTGTATAAAGCAGGTCGGCAACGAAGTTTTCTAAGCAGACAATGCAGGGGCCACACTTTCAAATATTTTTTTTTTCCAGGCCTAATAGGCCTTTTATTGCCTAGCTTTAAAAAAAAAAAGTTGGTTATAATCAGTGGGAGATTAAAATTATTAACTAGAGACTGAGGCCTAACCAGAAAATACTGTCAGACTTCTGTCTAAGAGGCAGTTCACTGAGGAGGCATGATTAATTAAGAATATAGCCCTCATTGACAAGCCTTTAACTGGTTATAATACCATCATGGAGCCCCCTGATTGGTGGAATGAGTTTGTCCCTGTTCTTGCCTGAAGGTTGAATACAAGCTACATTCCATTCATAAAAGACTGGAAGTTTCTGTCAACTTCATTCATCAGGCAACTGCTACTCAGTGCACAACAAGCTCTACAGGCAGAGCCTCAAAATATGGAATCTTGGAGATCTCATCATATTGGTTTGGTTTCAAACGTGTTTTCTTAAGTTTGTTGATACTCTTCCATGCGCCTCCTCAGAACGAGCCATTTAGTATCTTTAAAAGTAATTTTCAAAACTCAAAGCTAACAACAATTTGACCTACTCCCCCAAATGATCATAGGGAAGCTCTGTGCACAGGTCTGCAAAAATAATTTACCCACTTGAAAAAATAAAAAAAAGACAAAATCATTATGAGTCACTTAAAGTTATACTGTGGTGGATTGCCACTAATAAGTCAATGTTTGGATAGGGGAAAAAAAGCTACATATCCTAAATACCAGAACACAATTTGTTCCACCGTGGAGCTAGGCCCAGACGGAGGGCTCGATGGTGAGCGCCTGGTGGCCGGGTTTGCCACGGAGCCCGGTCGGGCATAGCCCGAACAAACTACGTGGCACCCCCCCTCTCTTTATCTCATGGGCCCACCACCTGTGGGAAGACCCGTTGGGGTCGGGTGCACAGCCACATGGGTGGCAGCGAAGGTCAGGAGTCTCGACGGACCAGACCCGGGCGGCAGAAGCTGGCTCTGGGGACGTGGAACGTCACCTCACTGTGGGGAAAGGAACCGTAGCTTGTGAGGGAGGTGGAGCGCTATCAGTTAGATCTGGTGGGGCTTACCTCCATGCACAGTCTCAGCTCTGGTACCGTACTCCTGGATAAGGGTTGGACTCTATTCTTCTCCGGAGTTGCCAAGGGTGTGAGGCGCCGGGCGGGTGTGGGGATACCTATAAATCCCCGGCTGAGCGCTGCGGTGTTGGAGTTTACCCCGGTAGACGAGAGGGTCGCCTCCCTGCGCCTAAGGGTTGTAGGGGGGAAAACTCTGACTGTTGTTTGTGCTTATGCACCAAACAGCAGCTCAGAGTACTCGGCCTTCTTGGAGACCCTGAATGGAGTCCTGTATGGGGCTCCAGTAGGGGACTCCGTAGTTCTGCTGGGTGACTTCAACGCCCACGTGGGCAACGATGGAGACACCTGGAGAGGCGTGGTGGGGAGGAACGGCCTCCCTGATCTGAACCCTAGCGGTCGTTTGTTATTGGACTTCTGTGCTAGTCATGGATTATCCATAACGAACACCATGTTCGAACATAAGGGTGCTCATAAGTGTACCTGGTACCAGAGTACCCTAGGCCGAAGATCAATGATCGATTTTGTGATCGTGTCATCTGATCTGAGGCCGCATGTTTTGTCGGGTAAAGAGAGGGGCGGTACTGTCAACCGACCACCATCTGGTTGTGAGTTGGATCAGGGAATTTGGGGAAATTTCCGGATAGACCTGGTAAGCCCAAACGAGTAGTGCGGGTGAACTGGGAACGTCTGGAGGAGGCCCCCGTCCTAGGTATCTTCAACTCACACCTCCGGCGGAGTTTTTCTGGTATTCCTGTGGAGGTTGGGGGCATTGAGCCGGAGTGGGCGGTGTTCAAAACCTCCATTGCTGAAGCTGCGGCGGCTAGCTGTGGCCTCAGGGTCTTAGGCTCCTCAAGGGGCGGTAACCCTCGGACACCGTGCAGGACACCGGTGGTCAGGGAAGCCATCCGATTAAAGAAGGACGCCTTCTGGGATATGGTATCCTGGAGGACTCCTGACTCGGTTGCAGGGTACCAACAGGCCCGAAGGGCTGCAGCTGCTGCCGTGTCGGAGGCTAAGCAGCGGGTGTGGGAGAAGTTCGGAGAGGCCATGGAGAAGGACTTTCGGTCGGTACTAAAGTGTTTCTGGAAGACTATCCGGCACCTCAGGAGGGGGAAACGGGAAACCATCCAAGCTGTGTACAGTAAGGATGGGACTCTGTTGACCTCAACTGAGGAGGTCGTCGGACTTTGGAAGGAACACTTTGAGGAACTCCTGAATCCGAATAACACGCCCTCTATGTTGGAGGAAGAGCTCGAGGTTGATGGTGTTTCATCGTCAATTTCCCTGGTGGAGGTCACTGAGGTGGTCAAACATCTCCGCAGTGGCAAGGCCCCAGGGATTGATGAGATCCAGCCAGAAATGCTAAAGGCTCTGGGTGTTGAGGGGCTGTCATGGTTGACACGCCTATTCAACATCGCGTGGGAGTCGGGTACAGTGCCAAAGGAGTGGCAAACCGGGGTGGTGGTTCCCCTGTTCAAAAAGGGGGACCAGAGAGTGTGTGCCAATTACCGGGGCATCACACTTCTCAGCCTCCCTGGTAAAGTCTACTCCAAGGTGCTGGAAAGGAGGGTTCGGCCGATCGTCGAACCTCAGATTGAAGAGGAACAAGGCGGTTTTCGCCCCGGACGTGGAACTACGGACCAGCTCTTCACTCTCGCAAGGATCCTGGAGGGGGCCTGGGAGTATGCCCATCCGGTCTACATGTGTTTTGTGGATCTGGAGAAGGCGTATGACCGGGTCCCCCGGGAGAAACTGTGGGAGGTGCTGCGGGAGTATGGGTAAGGGGGTCTATCCTCAGGGCCATCCAATCCCTGTACTCCCAAAGCGAGAGCTGTGTTCGCGTCCTCGGCAGCCAGTCAGTTTCGTTCTCAGTGGATGCTGGTCTCCGCCAGGGCTGCGCCTTGTCACCAATCCTGTTTGTGATATACATGGACAGGATATCGAGGCGTAGTCGTGGTGGGGAGGGGTTGCAGTTCGGTGGTCTGAGGATCTCGTCACTGCTTTTTGCAGATGACGTTGTCCTCATTGGATCATCGGCCTGTGACCTTCAGCACTCACTGGATCGGCTGGCGGCCGAGTGTGAAGCGGCTGGGATGAGGATCAGCACCGCTAAATCTGAGGCCATGATTCTTAGCAGGAAACATTTGGATTGCTTACTCCGGGTAGGAAATGAGTCCTTAGCCCAAGTGAAGGAGTTCAAGTACCTTGGGGTCTTGTTCGCGAGTGAGGGTACTATGGAGCGTGAGATTGGACGGAGAATCGGAGCAGCGGGGGCGGTATTGCGTTCGCTTTACCGCACCGTTGTAACGAAAAGAGAGCTGAGCCACAAGGCAAAGATCTCGATCTACCGGTCGATCTTCGTTCCTATCCTCACCTATGGTCATGAGGGCTGGGTGATGACCGAAAGGACGAGATCGCGGGTACAAGCGGCCGAGATGAGTTTTCTCAGAAGGGTGGCTGGCGTCTCCCTTAGGGATAGGGTGAGAAGCTCAGCCATCCGTGAGGAACTCGGATTAGAGCCGCTGCTCCTTTACTTAGAAAGGAGTCAGCTGAGGTGGTTCGGGCATCTGGTAAGGATGCCCACTGGGCGCCTTCCTTGGGAGGTGTTTCAGGCACGTCCAGTGGGGAGGAGACCTCGGGGAAGACCCAGGACTAGGTGGAGAGATTATATCTCAACACTGGCCTGGGAACGCCTCGGGATCCCCCCGTCAGAGTTGGTCAATGTGGCCCGGGAAAGGGAAGTCTGGGGCCCCCTGCTTGAGCTGCTCCCCCTGCGACCCGACCCCGGATAAGCGGACGAAAATGAGATGAGAATTTATGCAGAGTGGATGGGAAACTTAGGTCGGCCGGATGCGGATCGTGTGTATAATTCATTGCTAGAAGCCCTTTGCAATTTATTATTAGGGTTAAGGAGGGTTGTAAATAAAAATAAAATCATGGCATGTCTAAGATCTATCTTTTTTAAATATACATAATGTGAGTCTTTCCTTTAACCGCTTACGACAATGTTCTCATTTTGCTCATGGATACGTTTTTAAAGAGGAAACCCACAGTATTCATAGTAGAGAAAATTAACAACATTTTACGTCTTATACTTTTTATAATCATATAACTATGAATTAATATTTCTGAGTGAAAAGATCTGAAATGTAAACTCTTAACAAGCAGCACTCACCTGAAGTTAATGTTGTGGACGTCCCATTGCCAGAAGCAGACAGTAGCATCAGTTCCAGTTGACAGCATGTAACGTTTTGAGCCCTTTGCAAATGGTGAAAACTGAAAACACAGAACATTTAGACATTTCTCAGACCAAATTATTATGAAGTCATGCAGACATGCATATTAATTCTTAGTGAAGTTAAATATACTATCCAAGTAAGGCCAAAATCTTGACTTTGACGCTACATTAAGAATAGCAAGGTTAAATTTTGTTTTCTGGTATTCATAAACCATACAAATTGACAGGTTATCTGGAACTGAATAACTTTTTTCTGCCAACAATAATTTTACACTTGGCTGGGGCAGAGTATGTGATAGCAATAAAAGAGTGCTGATGGAAACAGATTCAAATAAAACAAGGACTGAATACAAACTAATCTAGTTTAATTTAATAACAAATTCAGCCCCGCCCACAACATTTGAGATCGGGAAGTTTGGTCTGGCATTGCTCCGTTGGGGAGAAACTATGCCCGAACAGATGCTGTTCAGACCATTCAAATTGACAGAGCGGGCTTTAAACGATGACGGATAGATGATCAACGGTAACGTAACCAACCACGTCACCAAAGAGCGCTTGGGCCCCCGGTCTCTTTTCTCGCTTTGGCGTCCTCTCTGCGTCTGGCGTGAACACGGCGTTACTGTTGCTCTCAAAAATGCTGATCGTGTTGGTAAGTTCTCCATGTATCCTTATGTATCCCGTAAAACCGGCAAAAATCATTTTTACTGATCTTCTTCTTCTTCTTCCGGTGCAGTTGAGTTCTGTTGACAACAACTATGAGTCGCTTAACATACGTCAAATACTAAGTTGCTCTGATTGGTTGTAGGTCTATCCAATTGAGCAAAGAGGCATTTTTTCCCCTGGTTCGGTTGAAACAAGCCCCGAAATCACAGCCCATGGAGCGGTATCAGACTCATCTATTGACTAGAATTATGAGTATGACACAGTCAGGCTAGGAGTCTACACCTGAGGCCACAAAATATTGTCAGTTGCCCTAAGAGTCTAGATCATAATATTTCTTATTGATATAATCATTTTTGTTCTACATCTGTTTAGCACTAGTTGATGAACATATACACTGAGTTAGCATTTCTTTTTTCTTCTAACTTCAGTGAAAATATATCTAGTAAGACCTAAGAATACTTAACTTTTGTTTTAAAAGGGTAGAGTACAATAAAGGTACCTCACAGTCAAATTTTTGGCCATAAATAGTTTGAATACATGAACCTTAGATCAGTATAGAAAAAGGAAACAGCTCCCCTTTGTCGTTCATAACGCAGAACATCCTCTTATTTAAAAAGACTCAAAATTATTAGATGGACAGATATTATTTTACCTGAAGGGAGGTAATGGATCCACTGTGCCCCTGCAGCACAGCCACGGGTGCACAGGTACGAAGGCACCACACACGGATGGTCTTGTCACAGCTTCCTGCAGCTATTAGTGTGTTTTCGTAATTAACAGCCAAGTCTGTGATTTCTGCAGAGTGTCCTCGCAATGTTGAATGAAGCCTTCCATCAAACGAAGACCAAAGTTTCACCAAACAGTCGTCCGAGCCCTGATGACAAGAAAAACAAGAAGAAATTTGACTTAGATAAATACTTAAACATAGATCCAATGGTTTTAAATATGTGACAGTCAATTTCTTTTAATGTGCTGTGTTAAATTAGGGGTTTAAAAAGCTAAAGAAATCGTCACTCAAATTAATTCCTGTGATGTTGAGTAGGGGGTTTCTTTTTGAGTGGGGGTAATGTGCAAAAAAAAAGTCAATCTTACTGTGAAGATCCTGAGACCCGTGCGATCAAATGCGATACAGTACACTGCAGACAGATGGCCCAGGATCCGCCTATGCAGTCGCATGTGCTCATAGTTGCTGACAGGATTGATGGAACTGAAGCGCTGCGCTCCTGTCAGCTCTCTCCCTCGATGTACCTCCACTGTTGATGATAAGAAGCCAATCATTATTAGAGAGATAAGAATACAGGACTACAGTGCAACTACTATCAGCAGAAATAGAATGGGATATATTTACTCAGATCTGGGCAGGAATGAAGGGGGCGTTATAATAACTGGATGAAATGAAAAATGGAAATGCAACAAACCCAAAGGAAAATGCTTAGTTTCCTAATAAACAAAATGCTTCTCTCAATACAGTACAAAATCAATATTTGGTTTTAAGTGTAGTTTGTCTTTAACTTAGTCACTTGCTTCATGTCTATTTTACACAAAAAAATGCATAGTACAAACCTCCATCCCTAATTCAAAGCCACTATAAACAATAACTATATCCCCGCTCCTCTGAAGTGTGGTGCATCTGGTTTGTATCTGTTACCATGGGAAACCATAAAATATCAGAGAAACCCTGTTGTTATTCTGCTTTTCCGTCTCGCTGCCCCAATCTGAAAGTGTTTTTCAGAGATTACTGAGGACCATTTGTGCACCATCCCTACATTCTAAAATGTAGCTTACTTGATCTGCTGGGGGTTAATTATTTTACGCAAATCTATAATTAAATAATGACTGATGTTAATAGCAACAAAGACTGCACGTATAACAAGCAGCATTTTTGGCACTCAATCTGGACAAGTCATAGTCGTGCACCAAACATTTGTCAAATATAGCTTGGAAGCTGGAGAGTAATACACAGGGGGCACATTACCCAATTCTTCAATGTCTTATCATCAGACAAGGCCAATGCATGGTTGGTTAGTAGGGAGAAACATTTCAAGCATTGCCAAGTAATGTCATAGCAAGTACACATGTCTGCATCGCCCATTTTATTAAATTTATCCCATAACAGTGGAACATGAAGAGGGACCAGACGTACCTAAGTGTGTAGGTTTCTTGCAGTACAAAGGCCTCTCTGGTGGTCTGCCCTGGTGAAGGGCTGCATATGATGAAGCTTTATACCGCACATGTTCGCAGTCTGAAAAACAAAACACAAAGTTGATTCAGTTAATTTACAGCTGCATGTGGTGAATGGATTGTATCAGCTCTGGCAAATGCACACACAAATAATCTAACCAAACTGTTATATTATACTAGATGACACAGTACAGGGGGAAAAAATGCAATTAATTTCTGCCAACAAAAATACTGAAAAACTTGAAGTGTATACCTTTTGGGGTTCTAAGGGTCGACTGCTTTCCGGACCCCAGGAGAGAGTGTACACCTGGGACACATGATGGCACCTCTTTGTCGAGAAGTGGTCCAATCTGCTCACATATCTTTAGCAAATGATCTGGTGCAATGTGTCTGTTGGCTGCAACCTTTCAGAGCAAACAGAGACAGAGCAGTAATGTGACACTGAACCCAGACGCCTGCTAAAAATTAACTGATTGAATATGGATAATGGATTATTTCACCAAAATGCCAAACATCCTTCGTAAATGTAAGCATTTGCAGCCCTTTTTTGTTTTGGATGACTGTGAACTGATGATGTTTAGATTTTAGATTGATGGTCAGACCAGATAAGCAATGCAAAGATGCAAACTTGGATTCTCAGGCCATAGCAAATTACCATATTTTACTGTAGTGAGCGAATTTGTTTAAAATGTTTGAAGTCTTATGCTGAATTTTATGTTTTTGATGCGATGTAAGGCAAGAATCCTCTTCAGTTTAGATTATTCTCATTTTAAGAAAACCAGAAACACATCGGGAAAAAAACAAACATTCTGGTTCATTATTACATATCATGTAGCTGACGCTTTTATCGAAAATGACCTCAAATAAATGCATTCAACCATGAGGGTACAAACCCAGAACAGTAAAAATCAAGTAAGTACATTAGCTTTAAAAAAAAGCTAATATACAAAAAGCATTGTAGGAGCACAGTGAGGAGGTGTATAACAACTCTGATCTACCACAGATTTGTAAAACTAGTGCAGTGCCTGTTCTAAAGCTGACTGTTTGGTCCACAGAACCATGTAGCTGCACCACTGCTGCTGCACAAAGAGCTGTTCACCTGTTTGAACAATGTTTTCAAAGTTTGGCTAAGCTCGACTGAGAACTAAGAACCACAAACTAGAGAATCAGTTCAAATTGGCATTGTCGTTATTGTGAACGTACTGTTGTATTGACCGACAATGTCACTTTTGGATGAGTCCCAGCAACTCAAAGTTTATAAATACTGAACATATATGTCAAAATAGTACCATATTCCACACTGCCTGCACTTCCTTGGGTTATTAACAATGGACACGGCAGGTGTGAGATCAATGAGATGAACGATATTTGGGGTGTGCGCGCCACAGACAAAGATTTCTATTAGAGGGACGTGTTCATGTTCATTAAGTGCTCATTCTCTGATCCTAAAGAAGATTTTCAAACAATCAAGATCAATACTCAAAAATAGTTCTATGATCAAAGTTTTTGTGGCGGCTTCAGTTTTGCACGGATAAATGTCTGAAAGTGTCTGCTGTGCTCTTGTTCCTCGGGGGCGTGGCTTATTATGCAAAACGTTCTCTTTCCACGGACCAATCGCAGCTCCGGTCACACGAACAAAACGCGGAGAAAGCGCAGCTCGGCCTCTGATTGGCCAGACGATCTGTCCCTGAAGAGGGCAGCTAGAACTACCCACCCGATCTGCAGCAGAGACAGAACTAAATAATATTAAACCCCGACACCATAAACCTCTGTCTCAGCCAACATGTCGGCTCGTTATCTCACAACCGGAGCCGGTGAGAAGGAGCCGGGACCCCCCTCCATCACCAGAGCCTCGGACAAGACGGTGGAGCCGCAGGAGGAAGAACAAAGAGAGTAAACAAGCACGGTTCGCATGGACACACACACGGCCCCCCAGTCACAAGACAATAACAAGTGAATTAAAACAGAGATGAAGTTTAATCTCACCACATCTTCATATGTTCTCGCGTGCTCGTTTCCAAGCCAGTCCAGTCTCCCGGGCAAGAGCTGTGGAAAACAAGTTCATGTTAATATGTTTGTGTGAAACAAGAGAAAGGAGCAGCAGGTTCGCGTGGACCTAGTGAGAAACACCGGGTGATGTCAAACGAGTGAGACGTCCGGATGTATGGAAAAGTCAACAGGCAAGTATTATGTCCAGGCTGGCTCGAAAGCTACGGGCAGCAGCTAGCAAAACAACCACCAGCACGGCGGAGATACACACCTGATGTTCCTCCAGTTCTCTCGCCAGGACCTGCGGAAGATAAATAGACACCATCATAACCACACTGGCTTCTATTAACGAGCTCCATTATTAACTAGCTAGTCAACTTAGGTGCACAGACAACACAGCTGAAGCACGCCAGCTCACCTCCGCCGCTCTCCGACATGGACCCGTTGTCAGGAAACGAGAGATCAGGTAGTAGAGCTCTGAAAGGGAACATGGAGGCAAATATCAACCCTGAGAAAAATACTTTCAGTAATAACACAAGCCGTCCGTATCGTAGTAAACGGAGCTACCAGGAGGGTTTACTTCTTGCGGCTTACCCGACTCAAGGAGCGAAGTCTTCCGATTTTTGGCCATTGAAGCGGCCCTGATGTTTGGAGAGGCGTAACAATATGTTATTCTTAACTTTGTGCCAAGACTGAATTAGATATGTGTACTTAATTTCGGCTACCCCGCTCTGACCCCCCTCCACGGTTGCTCCCGCTCTCTATTCAGCCTGTTCGCAGTCGCCATTGGAAGGATGAGGCCTCCGCGAGTCGACTTACTTCCGCCACAGCGGAGGAACACAGGAAAAGGGGGGTGGGGAGGAGCGCCCTCCCAACAAAAGACGCAAGTAGCGCTTCCAACTGGCAACCCGGAGACATTTGTGTTATTAGGAGGGCAACGCATCAAACGGACATTATTTACAATATTAGTATTAACATATTTACAATAATAAAAACATTACAACAACGTGGTAAATCAAGGGCCATTTATATCGATCGAGGTCGTGAGTCCTGTATATGACGTCATTGGTGAAGGGTGGCAAATTTTCTTCTCAATATTGTCCGATACATTTTGCTCCATCATTGTTGTTGATTGACACATTTTGCTTTGATAGTTCAGTTTAAAAAATCAGACCAGTCCTCCATGCTCACTGAATAACAATAATAATACTTAGTTATTATTCTTGTTATTATTATCCAATATTCAAATGATACTTCAATTATAACTAGATAGATAGATCCATTAGTTTGTTAAGTTTCTTATAATACCTTGCTGCTGTAACAAAGAATATCTATCTCTCCGTCTGTCTGTCTGTCTGTGTGAGTTGTCACATTGTTTATTAGACTTTTTAAACCATTGAATAGTTTCACTATTATTTTTACTGATTCCAATATGGACTGAAAACATTTTTCAACCAGATATAAAGTTGAGGTGCATGTTGAACACATATTAGGGTCTAAAAACATAGGTGTAACTGTTGCCACTATATTAATGTAGGGTGACCATACGTCCGTATTTCCCGGGACATGTCCGTATTTCACGTCCTGTCCCGGGTGTCCCGGGTTATTTTTAGAAAGTGAGGAAATATCCTGGTTTTTAAAATTACCTTCTTTGGACCATTACATTTACATGCACTAGGGCACTGCCCACGGCGCTGCGTGCGACGTAGCCTAATCCCCGCCCCTATGCTGTCAGCCCTATCAATCAGAACGTAAAGCCTGAAACATGCTTCTGCGTTTTCAAGGGCCCGTAAGCGCAAGAGCCCTTCCGGGTCTCTTAAGCCTGAAACATGCTTCTACGTTTTCACGGGCCCGTAAGCGCAAGAGCCCTTCCGGGTCCCTTACGTGCTTATGTATCCCTCCTTACGTGCTGACGGGTGTCGACCCCCTTTTCTAAAGTTTACGGCAAAGCTCCGCAAGCTCACTCAGCCCGCAAGGCTGTGATTGGTCTGCTCTACATCCCTTTTAGCTTGCGGAGCTTTGCCGTAAATTTTAGAAAAGGGGGTCGACACCCGTAAACGCGTAAGGAGGGATACATAACCCGGAAGGGCTCTTGCGCTTACGGGCCCGTGAAAACGCAGAAGCATGTTTCAGGCTGTAGACAACGTGACTGTCAGTCATACGCAAGCAACGTGCCGAAGCGCAGGTGCTCGTTTACCGACGAATTACTAAAGAGTTTCCCGGTCGAGACAAATGGGAAGCCTTGTGCACAGTGTGCAAAGCAGGCACATATGTATCGGTGTCCAATGGAGGTGCAAGAGATCTGAAAATCCACCTGGACACCGAGAAGCACAAAACAGCTGTCCGAGGCGAGACTGCGGTCAAGCCAGCCGACACTCGAGTCTCAGTGGACAAATCAGCCGACACAGAAATTCTACTGCACCCATATACTGATACTTATGGTAAACGCATCCGAACCGCCCAGAACGGGAATAGGGATATTTCAAAGTACAATAAAAACTGTTTGCTCAATAATTCCAGAGTGAGACTGATATGGCTGTGTTCAGGACCTCTCTGGCTACCCACACACTCAACATCAGACATTTTTAATGTATAGATTAAGAGATTTTTCAAAGTAAAGTGCAACATTTCTACTGTGTAATAGATCATTTCTGGATATTTCAAAGTACTATAAAAATACTTTTCCCAATAATTTCAGAGTGGGACTGATATGGCTGTGTTCAGGACCTCTCAGGCTACCCACACAATGAATATTAGACATTTTTACTGTATAGATTAAGAGATTTTTCAAAGTAAAGTCCAACATTTCTACTGTGTAATAGATCATTTCTTGATATTTCAAAGTACTATAAAAATACTTTTCCCAATAATTCCAGAGTGAGACTGATATGGCTGTGCTCAGGACCTCTCTGACTACCCACACAATTAATATTCGACATTTTTACTGTATAAATTAAGAGATATTTCAAAGTAAAGTCTAACATTTCCACTGTGCAATTCATCATTTCTTGATATTTCAAAGTACTATAAAAATACTTTTCCCAATAATTCCAGAGAGACACTGATATGGCTGTGTTCAGGACCTCTCTGACTGCCCACACACTCAATATCAGACATTTTTACTGTATAGATTAAAAGATTTTTCAAAGTAAAGTGCAACATTTCTACTGTGTAATAGATCATTTCTGGATATTTCAAAGTAATATACAAATACTTTTCCCGATAATTCCAGAGAGACACTGCTATGACTGTGTTCAGGACCGCTCTGACTGCCCACACACTCAATATCAGACATTTTTACTGTATAGATTAAAAGATTTTTCAAAGTAAAGTCCAACATTTCAACTGTGGAATACATAATTTCTGGATATTTCAAAGTACTATAAAAATACTTTGCTCAATAATTACAAAGTGAGACTGATATACCTGTGTTCAGGACCTCTCAGGCTACCCACACAATGAATATTATACATTTTTACTGTATAGATTAAGAGATTTTTCAAAGTAAAGTGCAACATTTCAACTGTGTAATAGATAATTTCTGGATATTTCAAAGTACTACTAACACACTGAATATTAGACATTTTTACTGTATAGATTAAGAGATTTTTCAAAGTAAAGTGCAACATTTCTACTGTGTAATAGATCATTTCTGGATATTTCAAAGTACTATAAAAATACTTTTCCTAATAATTCCAGAGAGACACTGATATGACTGTGTTCAGGACCTCTCTGACTGCCCACACACTCAATATCAGACATTTTTACTGTATAGATTAAAATATTTTTCAAAGTAAAGTCCAACATTTTAACTGTGGAATACATCATTTCTGGATATTTCAAAGTACTATAAAAATACTTTTCCTAATAATTACAAAGTGAGACTGATATGGCTGTGTTCAGGACCTCTCTGACTGCCCACACACTCAATATCAGACATTTTTACTGTATAGATTAAAATATTTTTCAAAGTAAAGTCCAACATTGTAACTGTGGAATACATCATTTCTGGATATTTCAAAGTACTATAAAAATACTTTGCTCAATAATTACAAAGTGAGACTGATATGGCTGTGTTCAGGACCTGTCTGACTGCCCACACACTGAATATCAGACATTTTTACTGTATAGATTAAGAGATTTTTCAAAGTAAAGTGCAACATTTCTACTGTGGAATACATCATTTCTGGATATTTCAAGGTACAATAAAAATACTTTTCCCAATAATTCCAGAGTGAGACTGATATGGCTGTTTTCAGGACCTCTCAGGCTACCCACACAATGAATATTAGACATTTTTACTGTATAGATTAGGAGATTTTTCAAAGTAAATTCCAACATTTCTACTGTGTAATAGATCATTTCTGGATATTTCAAAGTACTATAAAAATACTTTTCCTAATAATTCCAGAGAGACACTGATATGACTGTGTTCAGGACCTCTCTGACTGCCCACACACTCAATATCAGACATTTTTACTGTATAGATTAAAATATTTTTCAAAGTAAAGTCCAACATTTTAACTGTGGAATACATCATTTCTGGATATTTCAAAGTACTATAAAAATACTTTGCTCAATAATTACAAAGTGAGACTGATATGGCTGTGTTCAGGACCTGTCTGACTGCCCACACACTCAATATCAGACATTTTTACTGTATAGATTAAGAGATTTTTCAAAGTAAAGTGCAACATTTCTACTGTGGAATACATAATTTCTTGATATTTCAAGATACAATAAAAATACTTTTCCCAATAATTCCAGAGTGAGACTGATATGGCTGTGTTCAGGACCTCTCAGGCTACCCACACAATGAATATTAGACATTTTTACTGTATAGATTAAGAGATTTTTCAAAGTAAATTCCAACATTTCAACTGTGGAATAGATCATTTCTTGATATTTCAAAGTACTATAAAAATACTTTGCTCAATAATTCCAAAGTGAGACTGATATGCTTCTATTCCCACTCCTATGACTAGTCCCTTTTCTTGGAATCCCTTACTGTCCTACCCTCTCTTTCAGCCGCACCCATATGTAAAAATCAATCTTGCCTAAGCGATGTCTTTTCAATTTCTTGATCGCAGCGTGAAAGACTCTCTTTGTATTTGTTAATTATGTTGAGCATTTTGTTTATTATCTTATCCTTTTATAGGGATAATGCTGAGGTTAGATTGGGTTACCCTTTTACACTACAAATAAAATTTGTTTTCCTATGAATTATGCTCTGTTCAATTAGCTTGTAAGTACAGGTAACATATAACAAAATACATACATAACGCCAACAATGGAGGAAAAAAATAGTTTTTATAAATAAAACACCGGAGTAGTTGTCAAAAGCTTTGTTCTTTATAACAAGGTAAAACTTTTTTTTATGTAATTTTGTATAAAATGGGAACCTAAAACCTTCATGTAAAAACACAAAACATCACTCAACTGTGTTATTAAAACGAAAATAAAATTATAAAAACCTAAACAGCCATGATGCTGAATTGTTTAAGGGGCGTAAAGTCCTGATCAACCCCTTCCTTTTAACCTCATAATTCAGGTGCCATTGTTGGTCCACACCCATCTTCAAACGCGGCCTTCAGTTTGATAAAAAATAAACACCTGTAAAGTTTTGTGACTGCATCGTTCACGGTTGCTATCGGTATGAGAAAATCTGTCCACAGAGAGATAGCAATATAAACACCTGGGGACTTGCACACAGACTCACAAAGTGAAAACAATACCAGTGTTGCTTTTGCAGCTGGTAATACTATGAAAGGCAAAATATGTGTTTTAGGCGACTCTTTCATACACAGACGAAGAAAACAGTGAACATACAAAAAAAAAAAGACTTAGCACATACTGAATGTGGAATTATTTTTGACACAGACAGCAATTCCAGTCAGCGGTTTGCACATTTTGAATCTGGGCTGTGTCCATCTGTAGGCACTGGGCATGAAACCACCGGCTACATCTGTCATACTGAATCTGTAAAAAATTCAAATTTCCCACCTTTAATACAGAGAGAGGTTCATTGCTTAGTAATCATTTCAAATGTTTCACCAAACTAGCAGGCTTTATTCATGTGTACGAGCTTTACCATGCTTTAACCAAATGCTACATTGCTGTTGTTAACAGAAAATTATAAATGTGACTTAGCCACCTTTTTATGAAGTCTATGAGAATGACTTCGGCCAGAGACCTTTGTATCATGTAATTCCCCATCTATCTTTACCCTCGTTTCCTGTCATCTCTAAAATGTAAAAAATGCACAAACAAACAATGACAAGAGTAAAAAAAAAAAAAAACATACCCAGTCAGTGAAGGAAGGCCCTGGACCTGGTGGTTTTGTCGCTGAGCACATGGCACAGTTGTTATCTATGTCAAACACTTACATACAAATACACATTTTAGACATTGAGTAATTACTCACAATATGACTAAAAACACTCCTCACCCACCTGAGGCTTTAAGTATTTGCAGAGCGTAATGTTTACACTGATGTACCATCTCTGTCTTTGTTGTACCAAATGCAATGTTTGGTATTTTCGGAAAGGCCTCCATGACTGCGTTTGCCATCTAAACAATGACACAATAAATTATGTACTTTGGATAATGTTCAAAGTCTGCCAAATGTGGCGGTTGGAAATACTGTAAAACAGATTAAATCCTAAATGCAAAATTTATACAGTTCTTTTGGAAAATCTTAACATTTCAATAAATATTCATCTTACTATGATTACAAGTACCCCACATCTATCTCCATCCTGCTGCAGTGGGTGTTGCAGAACACCCCCTTTGAATTTGATGTCCACCCAGTCAGTCTTGCTGTGGCAGGTCCTCCTCAGTTTGAAGTATTCAATGTGTGACAATAATTTATGAAAGTATTAATTTACTATATGTACAAACATACACATACAATGTATGTTCAATATAAGAAAAAAATCCTCTCCCTCTCTCTCTCTCTCTCTCTCTCTCCCTCTCTCCCTCCCTCCCTCCCTCCTCCTGGTCAGCCTCGTTACAACACAACACCAAAGTGTATCTCTTTAAAGTTGCAACTCAAAGTTTTTTTTGTCAATGCAACTGCTATCCAATTGATGGTTCCTAAAGATCCCTCCCAAGCCATGAAGTTAGTGTTTTGGGTCCAAGCATATATTCATGAGCTTAAATCTGTGAGGAGCGCACTGCAGCGCTCTCCAAGGTACTATCTTGCAGCTGTTAGCAGCTTGGGAGGTATTTATAATCTTTGAACCAATAACTTCCTTGTCTAATAATTGACTTCACCTGTTTCCTAACATATGTATAAGCCCCATTACTGTTTTGTTTACTAAATCTTGTATATTATTTCATGGGAGTACCAGACAAATGCATCACTTACCTCTTTTCTCTTTTCATTTCTTTATTTCTACATAATAGATTGAAGGTTGCCTCGTAACTTAGTTAGAAAGCCTTGTTGGCTGTAGTGTTTTTTGTTTGGTTTTGCAATGACAATTAAACTCCTAACATGCTTCTTCAGCCTCCTGCCTCTTACTCAGTAACAGGGACATGATAAATTGAAGGTGACATGATACAGACCATTGTTATACTCATACCGTGAAAGACTTTTTCTAAACTTTTCAAGAAACCTAAAATATCCGCAATGAATAATCAGCACTCAATGGTTTTTGCTCTCAAACCTTGCTTTCAGTAGGAATGTCTTCTGTTCACTCAGCATCAGTGATTACACATGAGTTTGAAAATGGATTTCACTGCTAACCAATATACCAATATAACACATTCTGATTTCTAATGTTAGACAAGATGAATTTAAAACAAAGCTTTTGCTGGCATTGCTAAACACGTGCCTGTTATTATTTTGAATGTACTGGTGAGCCAGCTGTTACGCTCTCATCAGAAAAGGATGTTGCTTCATACTGTAAGCCTGTTTCTGACCATTGCCTCCTTGATAACGTTCCTTTTACTACCTGTACCAGAATTGTGACATAAATTGACATAATTTATATAGGCTGAATGGTTGAAATTGCGTAAGTACCATATTCTTTTTGCAGCATGGTCTGAGTCTGTCAGCTCTGTGGACCTGCGTGCTGGGTCAACCAAATACATGTTTTTTTCTGCTGCATTGATGTACTGGAAACACATTAAATATCATTCAAAGATTATTCCCGACATCCAGAAGAAAATGAAAGACAATCAAGATAAATATAAATATAATCATTACTAACCAGAAGCTTCCAGTGGGAATTGTGTATGTTCACAAAAGACACAAATGCTTTATAGTTGTCAAAGTTGATCTGTAACACATCCAAAAATGAACAACCTGATATAAACATTTTATGTTGAAGTGTTTGTAAATATCCTATAGTTACAACAGATCTGTTGAATTGTATCTGCTTTATCATACTGTACACAAAGTCACACAAACATTCGCTAACATGTGACAGTTATTAAACTTCTGGATGTATCCCCAAAACAAAAACAAGTCACCTTAGACAAAGTGTTCCTCCTGATCTGTTCTCTGTTCCCAAAGAGGATCACACCAGCCGTGTAATGATTTAGAATATAAATCATTCTCTCCAAATGGAGCTCATTAGAAAAGTGATGCAAAAGACACTCAATGACCTTAAGAGATTGTTGAGATACAGACAGATAGTCAATCAAACATCATAAATTGATTTATAATTATGACAATTAATGTCTGACTGTTTAAAAAAAAGACTTACATAATAATCAGGTCTACATAATACTTTGCAATCACATGCTTGACATTCAGAATCACAAATTCACAGATTATTACATTACTATGGAAAAATGTTTTAACTGGGAATATATTTAAACACCCACATAATAGTCAGCAGCATGACATAGGTATTCGATTAATGTATAGTGGAGAGATTTATTTGGGTCGTTTTTATGGTAATTTGTTTTATTATATTAATAGGACTACATACCTCGCCCGTAAGCCACTGGTGAGGTCTAAGTGTCCGTAGCTCACTGTGGTGGATTATGAAGCTGTTCCCTCTGATTTGAGAGGGGACCACAGACACAACCACTTCTGTGTCACTTCTTTTCCACAATTCCTTGAGCTGAGGGTCATAAAAATAATACAAGATATTTGCTGGAGTAGATAAATAAATAATTTACAGATGATAAGTTAAACACATCCTGTATGAATACATGCACTTAATGAAATGTACAATTTACATCCCAGATACATTGATTGCATTGGATGTATTGATAACACACTAAGTTCACCTGAGATGGAGCATCCACTGGACTTTGAACATTGCTTCCCTTTGTATCCTCCTCATGATGGCCTGTCATGTCTGATTGGATTTTGGTAGTGACCTTGTCTGTTGGTTTCTAGATATAGAAATTGTTAGATATTATTGGAAGCTTTTCATTATATGCTTTCATACCACCAACATGGTGAAATACGTTTCGGTAATTGCATGTCATGGCAATTCACTAAGTCACAGAAGTGTTTA
The DNA here is from genome assembly GCF_949316205.1 of Platichthys flesus. NCBI lineage: Eukaryota > Metazoa > Chordata > Actinopteri > Pleuronectiformes > Pleuronectidae > Platichthys > Platichthys flesus. The sequence goes on along the minus strand of NC_084948.1, from coordinate 1,391,451 downwards.
AAGCACAAAATGCAACATTAAGCTTTTGATTTACAGCTGTTTTATGTTAATGCTTTTGATTAGCTTCCTGTCCTTGTGTAACTTTGCCACAATTGATTACCTGTGATGAAGCATGACACTGATTGCTTGTTGACAATCGTGTGTTTTCTGTGTTGTCTGAGAAACACAAAAAGATTCTGTATGGCACAAACTTTTTATCGATGACATTTTTAAGCTATTTAAACATATGGAATGATAATGGATAGCTCTACAAAATATTTACCTTTTTCTTCTGCTGTTTGAAAACAAAAGGCTTTATTATAGGTGACACATAAACTCCTCGCCTCTTCTGATGTCGTTGTTTCCACCGCTCCAGATCCACACGGTGTGTCTACAGTTGATCAAACAGAGTAAATCAATGTTAATAATTCAGCTACTGCACTGCTGAAGTACATTTAACTTCACTTATTTTATTTAAAAAAAGCCACCAATCCCAGGAGTTTCATGTATAGGTTATATATCAGAGCTTTAATTTTTTACCTTCCTCTTCCTCTTCATGGAGTCACTGTATTCCCTTAGGAGGGCATTCAGTGTGAGCTTGTATGTATATACAAAATCGTCCAGTCTGGTTAGCCGTCTCCGTTGAAAGCGGATCTTTTTGAGGTCCCACTGGCTTTTTTCCATTATCCCTTGAGTTTTGTCGTCTTTGGTGTAATTCTGGAGTTCAACATGTACAGTACGTTATATAAAATTGCTTCAATCACCTTATTTGCATTCAAATCTGTAATATCCAGGATTGAATAATGCAATGTTTTTCAATTTTTCTAAAGAGATCTTTTGTGTTCAAGTACCTGTGTGGGCTTACGGGCAGTTATTTTGAACTTCTGAGTAAGCCTGTCGTACACAGGACCCGTTCCGTGGCGTCCAAGGTCACCTGCCAAAAGATAATGCAATTTTAATTTATTTACTGAATAAGCTATTAAAACAAACATGTATCAAAGCATATGCCATAGAAGAGGACTAACCCAGGAGTAAGCCAGACCAAAGATCAGGCTGAGGAAGGAAAAATGTCAGCATGTTTGGGATGAATGTTGGGCTGAAATAGACATTCGGATCCCCATCTTTCTCAAGCTCTGCCCTCTGAATGACTTCCTCAAAATGATGTTGGAAAGGTGTTGGTCCCACATCATTCTAGAAAAAATAATAAGAAATTACATTTTTTTTCTTGAGTTGGATCTTGGAAACAAATGAAAACCGTCATTGCTTAAGGATTGTAGTCAATTTGCATTTTGCTATAATTATGGATGTGAATACAGTCCTTACAAAGACAACAATAAATTATTGCTATAAAACGGGTGGCAATTGAGACAATGATCACATACCACAAAGTCTTGCTCCACAATGTTTGTGTCATCACTGCCAGTATGTCCGGCTTTTAACAACAGCCTCTGGAGATTTTGGAAGTGTTTTTCAACATTCCTCTCACTGTGGGAACTGGAAAACACCATGGCAGCACTGATGACAACTTCATCCATGTCTTTAAGTGTTGTAGCCTGGGTCATGAGGCCAAACACATGCATTGCCAGGTGGTAATGTTGGGAGGCACTGCAAGGACAAAGCTTGTAAAATAAGTTTTACAGATATTTCCCATGTTATGATGTTAGAAAATGTTCAGCATATACAGCAATCACTCACTGTTTTCGGCATAGGTCCTTTGCATTTTTCATCACATGACTCAAGCAGCGATGCAAAATCGGAAGCCCTATTGAGTCCTCTTGCCCTTGTCCGATTGTAATGTCATAGTACTTGCACAGCAGTTCCTGAAGGCTCAATCCACAGAAGTTGTAGGAGAGTGCCTGCAGGAGGACTATGGAGCCATCACAGATCAACATTGCTGGCCTTTTATTCACTCTTCTTCCGTGGAGTCTTCTTAAGTCCGTCACAAAGGACCCCAGGAAATATGACACGATTGTTGTGGTGTCGTCGTTTGGTCAGATAAATGGCCACAGGAACAGGGGAGGATCCTTTTGATGGATGTCTCACCACCATTTCGTACACATAGAATGGGGCAGTTTGCCCCTTTCCTTTGTGAACAAAGCTGCCCGTCACATCCAAATAAACAATGTCAGATTTGCACCGCTCATAAAACAAGTTGAGAGTCTTGTCACACCAAAGCATAATGCTTTTGGGCTGCAATATTATTTTTTGGATAACTGCATCGTCTGAATCTTGCTCTTGCTCCTCCTCCCGCATAATTTCTAAACTAAGCATTTTGTGTCTTCTGTTTTTTTTCCGGCTATTGCATGAGAGCGTTTTCATGACACCGGTTGCAGGAACGTCATCTCGACATCCAGATTCCACAACACTGTCTTCCAGGTTATCCAACTTTTGTAAATATAATGTTCTTGGCAGTTTGGTGGTGAGGACATCCGCTATGGCATCCCTTTCATCTGCCCGCACCGGACGTCTTTGCAGTTCTTCGCTGTGGTGCCACACTCTGTCTCCACTAAAGGTCACAACCGCCTTGAGTGATGCCTCATCTTGTACTCTCACCTGAACTTTAACAGGGCAGTCTTTAAAAAGACAGTAGCCTGAACAATAAAATACAGGTGCATTTCTAGTCGACCCGATCGTTTGGACATTGTGGTGCTTGAATGCAAAACTGCAATGTGGATGAATGCTGCGGATTCCATTAGCAATAAAAACTGTCCAGTTCAGTGTTGTGAAACTCCGTTTACGCTGTGTCCTCCTGAGTTTTTTCCATTGATTTTCAGTAAGAAAAAAAAAACAGGGTTGCTTAGGCAATGGATGAGAAAAGAATTGTTCCTCATATTCATTTTCATCCGCTGATGAAGATGTTGTGGAGCCATTGCCATTTCCTGTTGTACAATGGAACTGTAAAACACAGTAAAATCAGTGAACAAATTGTTGTAAAGTTGCCTAATAACAGTTGATGCACGTTAACCATTGTTGTCACAGGGTATTATTTACTGGATACCTAACAGTTCTTTTGTAGAACTTTCTATCACCATGATTTGAAAAAACTGATACAGTATTCTGTATTTCATAGATAGATAGATAGATAGATGGATAGATGGATACTTTATTAATCCAGAGGGAAATTCAGATCATCCAATTATGTCATTATTGACATTGCAATATCATAACAATTATGTCATTATTGACATTGCAATATTTACCTCTGCAGTTTCCGCTGGAGTTGTCGATGTTTGTGTATTGGGCTGTTGGTGCACTGGCCCTACAGTCATGTCATCAGGCTGTGGGGAAACTGGCCATGAAGTATCAAAATCAGGCTGTGGCGAAACTGGCCATGAAATATCAAAATCAGGCTGTGGGGAAACTGGCCCTGCCTTTTGTGGAGGGCTCACTGCTTCATTGATCTGAAACACAATTTGAGTGATTCTCAGAATTTTCATCTTCACATCAAAGGAATAATTAGCTCAGGAATGAATGGATTTCTTTACGAAGACATAATACACTAATAAATATTGAAATGGTGAAAGTACAACCTTTATTACCTTTCTGTGTCGATGATATGCATGTTTAAGCCTCTTCCTATTGATATTGCTGTTAGCAATTCCCAGATCCTGGCATGCCTCACCCCAGAAAGTGGTGTCATCCTTTTCTTCAGCCTTAGCATGAAGCTTAGCTATGACCAACACAATAGCCTCTGCCGTAATGGAAACTCTTCTGGACTTAAATTGAAATAACAATTTTTGGGTCATTTATATATATTTTTTTAATTTGTAAAGGACTCACCTTTCCAAAGGCAGGAAAAACCAAGACTCTAAAATGGGAAAAAACATAAAGACTCATTGGAATATATTTGGTGTCTACTGATTGTAAAATAAATACACATTCAAGTTCATGCTTGTGGCGATATTGGTCCTTAACATTTATTATTTTTAAGTGAATTCACCAAACCTTTTAATAATACCCCAGTGAAAATATGGCATAATGACAAAATAAAATGTCCCTTGTAAGCAAGCAAGTCTTGTCTTGACATACTGTTTTAAAATAAACAGAACATTTGAAAAGGTTGGCATTACTTTGTACTAAGAAAAGAATAAGGATGCACAAAAGTATTTATACTGTGGTATTACGGTTTGTACATGAATGTTGATTGTCAAGAGGGAAGATGTAATGCCCTAGACAACCAATTATAAAACTGGTTGATGATGATATGATATACGATATGATGAAACGCAAGCAAGGCTGTTGTGAAGTAAGGCTGTCTATCTCTCCTCCGCCATTTAAGTCCCGGGGACAGCGCTGAGCCCCACTATAGTTTAAACGTATCTGTGTCCGTCAGGTAATTTTCAATTAAATCGTTGCGTACTTACCCTTGTCTTGCTGGCATTCTGGATTGAGGATCCGCTGACAAAGTTTCTCACCAGAAACGAAATTCGAAAATGAACAAGTTGCAAAGTTTGCAAAAGTTGTCGGACGAGTTGAAGGTCAGCACTGAAAACGTGTTCTACTATGTCGCATATATGATGACTAAGACAACGGCGGAAATGCGAGTTCGATATCAGGGTTAAGGTAAATAAAAAAATTTCTTTTTTTATTTGTTAGATTTTTCCTTTTTTATTGAACGAGTCAACCCCGTAACATGTCTCAGTTGTCAAAGGAAGTGTCTTTTAATTAAATATCTAAGTGTAAATGTATGGAATCTGCACTTTCCATTCGAACCTGGCTGTGACACCTCAGAAGTGAATTTAACCCCGCTATCATCGGGAAGCAGAGACAGATATCATCCTTGACTTTAGAAAACCGCTTTGGACCGTCGATTTAACTTCAAACTGTTCGTTAATTAAATTAGGAACCGACTGACTCACTGACTGCGGTTGGGCCGCAGATCAGCTGTCTGTCGGTTCTCTGTTGTTAACACTCGCTGTGTGTCCGCTATACGGCAGAGCTGCAGGGTTATCTCCAGCATTTCCTTCAATACTAGGATTATGTAATAAACACTTAGCTAATCAAATATCCAGAAATGATGTATTCCACAGTATAAATGTTGCACTTTACTTTGAAAAATCTCTTAATCTATACAGTAAAAATGTCTAATATTCATTGTGTGGGTAGTCAGAGAGATCCTGAACACAGCCATATCAGTCTCACTCTGGAATTATTGAGCAAACAGTTTTTATTGTACCTTGAAATATCCAGAAATTATGTATTCCACAGTAGAAATGTTGCACTTTACTTTGAAAAATCTCTTAATCTATACAGTAAAAATGTCTGATATTGAGTGTGTGGGTAGTCAGAGAGGCCCTGAACACAGTCATATCAGTGTCTCTCTGGAATTATTGGGAGAAGTATTTTTATAGTACTTTGAAATATCCAGAAATGATGTATTCCACAGTGGAAATGTTAGGCTTTACTTTGAAATATCTCTTAATTTATACAGTAAAAATGTCTAATATTAATTGTGTGGGTAGTCAGAGAGGTCCTGAACACAGCCATATCAGTCTCACTCTGGAATTATTGAGAAAGGTATTTTTATAGTATGCTGAAATATCCAGAAATGATCTATTACACAGTAGAAATGTTGGACTTTACTTTGAAAAATCTCTTAATCTATACAGTAAAAATGTCTAATATTCATTGTGTGGGTAGCATGAGAGGTCCTGAACACAGCCATATCAGTCTCTGGAATTATTGAACAAACTGTTTTTATTGTACTTTGAAATATCCCCGTTCCTGTTCTGGGCGGTTCGGATGCGTTTACCATAAATATCAGTATATAGGTGCGGTAGAATTTCTGTGTCGGCTGATTTGACCGAAGACACGCGAGTGCCGGCTGGCTTGACCGCAGTCTGTGCTTGGGAGGGAGTCATAGTGAAAACTCGGACTGTTCGTCGACGCAACTGGGCGGAGCAGCAAGACGTCTCAAGACTAGCGAGCTAATCTCGACGTGGTGGCTACGGTGCTTGGAACGTTTGTGCAGATGAGTCGAAATCACGCACTTTCACACAGTTGAAGACGCACACACACATGCTGATTGAGCAATTGTTGAAAGCAAATTCATAAGAACTTGGACAATAATAAGAGTGGGCTAAGAAGAGGGCTTTGCTAAAGTTTGCTTAAAGGTTTATGTGTGGGCTAAAATTGAAGTACTGTTGTTTGAGTGATGAATGCAACTTATTTGCTTAGCATGTACAACTGAATCCTGCCATTTAATGTATAACCAGTTTCAAGAAGCTAAAGGCTTAAAATTGTAAGCTACATACCTTTTCGTTTTGAAAGTTTAAAGTGTGTTTTGTTGTTATACTAAGTGAAGGCTATTTGCCATTTGATGTTTAAGTTCTCAATAAGTGTTCCAAGGGAACCGAGATTTAATTTATACATTTTCTAAGTGCATTTACTGCTATTGATTATCATAGCTTATGATGATATTTTCAATTTAAATATTATAACACTGCAGATACACACATTTAATACAGATTTGAATAAGCTTTAGCAATTTATCCAGACATTTATTATACTCCATAGTTCTTTTATTTACAATTTACATGTAAGCTAGGGTAAGCTATTCAAGACCCTTTGATAATGGCAGAGCCTAGTCAGTCTTTAACCCAGGTAAGGGACAATGTTAGGGATAGTGAAAATGAGCTGGCTGAAGATCAAACTAGAGACACTGAAGCCCAACCAGAGGAAGTGCCTCAGCCAAGACGCGGTAAACGGATCCGTAATCTAACAGAAAAAGGCAAATAAATGCAAGACAAGAAAATTAAACCACTGCAACAAAGATTTAACTACATTTACCAAAAATGGAGAACACAAGTTAAATCAGCTAAGCAGCCATTATCACAATCATCAGAGCCATTAGCAGACGGTCTGCTTCATGATATCATTGGCGACACCAGAGGCCTTTGTGCAGACGTCCAGCGTGTTTATGAAGAGCTGCGCAGAGTCACAACACCAGACTGTGATATGCGTCGAAGAGTTGATCGGTGTGTAGAGATTTCCAACTTCATCGTGTCCAAAGCCACGAGTCGTCTGAGAGGGAAGATGCCAGAGGGAGAAGAACAAGATTGGCCAGATGCAAGCTCTCTTTGGAACTCAAGCACGAGTGAATCTGGAACTTCCTCCTCTATCTTAAAGGGCGCCTCAGAGCATTCAAAGATGTCTTCTGTGAAACATCAAGAAGCTGCCGCCGACGCTGCTGCCAGCCAAAGTGTTCTGGAAGTGTTGCAAGAACAAGAAAGAGAACAATTGGAAATACAGCGCCTGGAAGCAGAGGTTAAAAGGAAGAGTGCTGCTCAAGAGGCCGCCGCTCTAAAGCGTCGTTTAGAGCAAGAAGCAGAAGAGGTGAAGAGAAGAATAAGGAGAGAAGATGAGGACCCTGAAATAAAAGCTGAACTGGAAGAAGAGCACACAGCTATGCAAAGAACTCTTGAGGAAAGACGGAGAAGAATACAGCATTTGGAGGCCATGAAGGAGCTCAGTGCAGCACGAGCGAGAATGCAGGTGTACAACCAAGAACCAAAAGACATCCTAAGCCATGGGTTGGTTGCAGATAACCAGCTGCGGAGCCCCACAAGACACCTGCCCCTGCCTGTGTTTCCTGCCCCTCAAGCCGATACAACCTCCACAAGTGAAAGCACAACAGAGCTTGTCAAGGTCCTTGAAGATGCTTTAAGTGCCAACAGAATCCCAGTTCCTGAACCTTCAGTATTCAGTGGCATCCATTTAAATACAGTGACTGGAAGCTTTCTTTCCAAACTCTGATAGACCAGAAGAATATTCAAGAGAAGGAGAAGACATACTACCTCCGTAGATATGTAAGTGGACAAGCCAAGAGTGCACTGGATGGCTATTTCCTACTTGGGACTGAATCTGCCTATGTGTCTGCATGGGAGATTTTGGAGGAAAGATATGGAAACCCATTTACAGTTGCGAAGGCATACAGAGACAAACTCCAAGCATGGCCCAGGATCGGCACTAAGGAGAGCTTCGAGCTCAGAGAGTTTGTTGATTTTCTCAGAAGTTGGTCCACATCAAAGCATTTGAGAAATTTCTAAACGACTGCAATGAAAACAGAAAAATACTGTTAAAGTTACCTGACTGGCTAACTGCAAGATGGAATCGGAACGTCATAGAAGCTGAAGAGAAAAGCAGAAAGTTCCCCTCCTTTAGTCAGTTTGTCAAATTTCTGATAAGAGAAGTGAAAATCACTTGTAATCCAGTTACATCATTGCAGTCATTGAAACAAGGTGAAATTGAAAAGCCAAAACAACAAAGATATTAAAGTGTTAACGCAAAGACACTGACTACGAGCTCCAATGAAGACAGTGTGAAAACCTGCACTTTCTGTAAGAAGACTGGGCACACTTTGCTCAAATGCAGGAAGTTTGTGGAAAAAGCCGTCTCAGATAGAGTAAAGTTTGTCCAAGCTGAAAGGCTGTGCTTCGGTTGCCTTAGGCCCGGTCACCTCTCAAAGAGTTGCAACAAAAGGAGTGTTTGCGACACATGCAACAGGCGCCATCCCACTTGTCTGCATGAAGAGAGAGACACAGGCCAACAAAGAGCACCACAAGTCACACAAAGTCCAAGTCAAGACAGGTTAACTACAAGGCAGGAATGGAGTAGGGAAAGGCCCCAAGCAACAAAACGTGAAACAATTGCAGTAGCTACTTCAAATAGAGTAATTCTTAAGGAAAATAATAAACAAACATCTGCAATAATTCCTGTCTGGCTGTCATCTGCAGCTCAACCATCACAAGAAGTACTTACATATGCTCTTTTGGATTCGCAAAGTGACACGACCTTTGTTCTCAGTGAAGTAGTTAATGCTTTGGAGGCCGACAAAGAGCAAGTCAAGTTAAAAATCTCTACTATGACTTCAAGAACAACACTAGTAAGTTCTCAGAGAGTAAACAACCTTCAAGTCCGTGGCTTTTACTCCAACAAGAAGGTCTATTTACCACCAACCTACACACATGACTTTATTCCCGCCAACAGAACTCACATTCCAACAGCTAAAACTGCCAAAGCTTGGTCCCATCTAGAACACCTCCAAGACAATGTGGCACCTTTACAAGACTGTGAAGTAGGTCTGCTCATTGGGTACAACTGCTCGCAAGCCTTTCTCCCACGAGAAGTTGTGTCTGGCGAAGAAAATGAACCCTATGCACAGCGCACAGACCTTGGGTGGAGCATTGTCGGCCCTGGGAATGCCTGTGTAGATTATGGAGATGCCATCGGAATCAGCCATCGCATAGTAGTGAGGCAAGTGACACCAGGAGTTAACCCCTCAGTCGGTCTGAAAACGGAAGAACACTATGTGAATAGAACCAAAGTCAAAGAAATCAACCCCTTGAGTCACGCCGGGTTCACAACGGACGCGTAAGCGACGCCGAAGCGAGGCGTAAGCGCTAATCCCTAGCGTTCCGGCACTTGGCGCCGAGGCGCCGCTGTTATCAGCCTGCAGTAAAAACAGCTTTTAATATTTTTTTCAAGCAAATACCCCTATGTTGCTCCAAAATTAACTATAACAGCGTCCATACATGTGTCCTTTTTAGTGTTGTCTTTAAACAACATGTTCCGAGGATCATACATCTCTGTACTTCTCCACTTCAATTATTAGTTTAATGTCATCCATCTTCAAGAACTTCTCCGCTGTTTGCTCTGTTAAATGTCGGGTGTCGAGGGTAAATTACGTATTCTCCACTCAAATCCATGTGAAGAATACGTAGCCCCCCCCCCCCCTCTCTCTTTTTATCTTTATGACTGCTTGTGTGGCTGTAGTGGATGGGCAGAGGGGGACATTTAATAATGTGGACAACAGAAGGTGAATACAAAGTATGTGATGCATATTTGATCATTTATATCATATAAAATGTGTCGTCAATATTGTTTATAATCATTTTTCAGTGTGTTTCCTGTCGCGATACGCTTGCGTTAAGAGGAAAAAATAGACTCGATGTCCGGTGTGTTCAGCACAACAATTTAACATGGGAGTGGATGGGAGCCAGAGGCTTGGCGCTGCGCTTACGCCTCGCTTCGGTGTTGCTTCCGCGTCCGGTGTGAACCCGGCGTCAGACTTCTCAGAAAGAGCTGGAGAATAGGATCCTGTGTCTCAAGACGATCTCAAGTTCCTGTCAAAGATAAGAGAAAACATCAAACAAAGGGAGATGGGCACTATGAAATGCCATTACCGTTCAAACAGGAAAGACCAAAACTACAGAACAACAAGATATGTGCAACACATCGTCTTAATTGTCTTCAAAAGAGGCTAAAGAAGAATGAAGCATACTATAAGGATTACGTGAACTTCCTGAACGACATCATTTCACGTGGCGATGCAGAGAAAGTTCCTGAAGAGGAAATTGACCACAGCCCGGCTTGGTATATTCCACATTATGGAGTTTATCATCCGCAAAAACCAGGGGAAATCTGTGTGGTATTTGACTGTTCTGCCAAATTTCAAGAAACATCTCTTAACGATCATCTACTCACCGGACCGGACCTGACAAACATGTTAGTGGGTGTCCTGTGTAGATTCCGAAAAGGCTCCATCGCAGTGATGTGTGACTAAAGGATGTTCCATCAGTTTCATGTGAAAAAAGAAGACCAGCATTACTTACGATTCCTATGGTGGGAGTATGGCAATCTGGAAACCACACCCACAACCTACAGAATGAAGGTCCACCTGTTTGGAGCGGCTTCGTCTCCTGGCTGTGCCAACTTTGGCCTGAAACATCTGGCGGCACAGGGGCGGGGTCTGTTCAGTGAGGACACGATCCACTTCATACAAAGAAATTTCTACGTAGATGTTGGGCTGGCAAGTGTTCATACTGAGAGGGAGGCCATCCAGCTCGTCAAGGAATCAAGAGAACTTTGCGCAACTGGCAAGCTAAGACTCCACAAGTTTGTCTCCAATGACAAGAATGTGATGGCATCCATCCCAGAAGAAGAACGTGCTACAATTAAAGAGCAAGACATGGCCTTGAGCTTACCTCATATGGAGAGAGTGCTTGGAGTTGAATGGTGCATCACTTCTGATTCATTCAGATTCAGAGTTCAAGTAAAGTCCAATCCACTGACCAGAAGAGGTGGGCTCTCTACAGTAGCCTCAGTGTATAATCCATTGGGATTCATGGCACCTTTTGTCCTTATTGGGAAACAAATTCTTCAACAAATGTGCAGAGAAAAGATTGGCTGGGATGATGAAATTCCAATAAACCTAAAGCCCCAGTGGGAGTCCTGGATCAGAGACCTACCCAATCTAGCTGAAATGGAAATCAAAAGATGCTACTTACCTTCAAGTTTTGGCAACATTAAGAGTAATGAACTTTATAATTTTTCCGATGCAAGCACCTCCGGATATGGTGAATGTACTTACCTGCTAGTCATCAATGAGTCCAACGATGTCCATTGCTCTCTATTTATGGGAAAATCTCACCAATGAGTCTCACCAACCAAAGTGACAACAATTCCAAGACTGGAGCTCAGTGCAGCAGTATTTGCAGTCCGCACCAGTGACATGTTCCGCAATGAATTGGAAATCCAAGACTTGCAAGAATACTTTTGGACGGACTCTACAGTCGTCCTCGGCTACATAAACATCGATGCAAGAAGTTTTCAAGTGTTTGTAGCCAACTGCATACAAAGAATCAAGTCAAGTACAAAGCCTGAACAATGGTTCCACGTTGCATCTGAGGATAATCCGGCCGACCATGCGTCCCGAGGTTTGACTGCAGAGCAACTCAAGACCTCCAACTGGTTCAGCGAACCAAAGTTTCTTTGGCAAAAGGACCTACCTGACAGAGCACGCAAGGTGGAAGAAGTTAAGGAAGATGATCAAGGGTAGTGCAAGCAGTTACCAGATTGAAACGATGAGTTAAAGAACACAAAGCTGACAAGCAAAGAACCAATGAAAGTGCAAGCCTAGAAGAAAGGAAAGAAGCAGAAATTGCTATCATTAAGTTACTTCAAGAAGAAGCGTTCCCAGATGAGATAAAGAGCTTGGAAGTGAAGAAATCGATCTGTAAGACAAAGCACAGCGAGCTGTACAAGTTAAGTCCATTTTTGGATGAAGAAGGGATCCTAAGAGTGGGAGGACATTTAAGTCAAGCCACGTTACACCCACATGTGAAGCATCCAGCAATACTTCCAAGAAACAGTCACATATCAGACACGTGGAATGACTGTTAACGAACTGTGAGTTAATGGATTGTGGATCCTGGGATGCAGCAGTGCAGTGTAGTCACACATCTTCAAATGTGTCAAGTGTCGAAAGTAAAGAAGATGTACTGAAGAACAGAAAATGGGTAACTTACCTGAAGATAGAATGGAAACAAGTCCTCCGTTCACCTACACTGGCACCGACTGCTTTGGTCCAATCCATGTTAAAGACGGAAGAAAAGACATAAAAAGGTATGGACTTTTACTTACCTGTCTATGTTCGAGAGCTATACACATAGAGATGCTTGATGACATGACGACTGATGCGTTCATAAATGCCTTAAGAGCATTCATTGCTATAAGTCATTGCTATGTTTGTCAACTTCGAAGTGACCAAGGAACCAATTTCATTGGTGCAAGAAGAGAGTTTGCAGAACTCATGAAAAGATTGGATGAAGACAGAGTAAAGGCTCTAGTATGTGAATTTCTGATGAATCTTCCAGCGGCAAGTCATATGTGTGGCGTCTGGGAGAGGCAAATTAGAACTATAAGAAGTGTTCTCACTGCCATTCTTGACCAGTCAGCACAAAGACTTGATAGCTCATCTCTCAGAACTTTTCTATATGAAGTTCTTCTTACAATGAAGTCCACCATCATTCTTCCTCCACCTGGACAGTTTATCAAGGAAGATCTTTATCTTCAAAAGAGGTGGCGTCGAGTTCAATATCTAGCCAATGAATTTTGGATTCGATGGAAAAAGGAATATCTTTTGAGTTTGCAACCAAGACAAAAGTGGCAGAAGAACAGAAGAAACCTAAAAGTCAACAAAATTGTGCTTTTAAAGGATGTAATGAATGGAAGCTGGCCAAAATAACAGCAGTTTATCCAGGGTCAGATGATAGGGTGAGAAAGGTCAGATTGTTAGTTAGTGACACCACATTTAATGAAAAGGGTAAATCCACTACAAAGACAGTTTTCTTGGAGAGACCTGTGCATAAGTTGGTTACTCTGCTTGAAGCAGACCCAGTGTAATATGTCTAACGTTTATCTTCATTCTATGGAAGAAGTTTAATGTTTATCTTTGCATTCCACACGTAATGGTTAATGATAGATGTGTAATGTTTTAAGGTCAAAGACTTTAACTGCAACAGTCAGTATGTATGAGGAAATCTCAGAAGTAAGGTTTTGTGATTTGGTGGGAGTGTAACTGTTGCCACTATATTAATGTAATATGTTATATAGGTTTCTAATGTTTATTTTGTATTTGTATATATCATTGCTGTAATTAGAAATAAGACTTTTATTTTGAAGCCTCCGCTGAGCTGCATGTTTTGAGAAGAACCATCTAGAAGAAACTCGGAGAAGTAACACGAAGAAGAGACACAGAGAAGCAGGCAAATGGAGTTACACACCTGTCTAACAGTTTGTTAAGTAAGAGAAGATAAGAGGATTCCTTTTCAGACCATGCAGCCAACAAGGTATTTTGTTTGTTATTTATTTTAACTTTAACTGTAATTATTGATACTGTGTTTGCTAGTTAGCTAACGCTGTATGTTGTGTCTTTTGTTGCCGTGTGTGGCGCGGTTTTCACGGTCTGATGTGAAGAACAAGACTTTATGAAAGACCCGTGGAGGAAACCATTTGCTGTCTGATGTTGGGCCACAGTCCAGAGGCTGAGCACCAGACACTGGAGCCGACGGTGAGGACAAAGGATTGTAAAACTTTTGGAGGGAAAACATTCTCCAGCAGGCCTGAGAATCTCCCCCTGGTGGTTGGGAAATGTCCTGAAGAGCCTTCAGGACCCCCGCTGAGTTCCAAGCCCCGCCCACTGAGGTCCAACTTTGACACTCAATTGGCTTAAAGCCAGCATCATCCTATGACCAGCACCTCAAGGAGGCAGAACCTCTCAGGTAGAATAAAATCACTGAGACATCAATAATCGCTGCCATTTTTACCCTGCTCTGAAGCCTACAGAGGCCCCTTCGGGGCCTCCCAGCTGTTTTAGTTGCTAAAGGGGGCAACCAGAGTTATTTTCTTTCATTTCTTTCATTTTCTTTTATCTTAAGTCTGATCTTACTTTGATAGAGACTATCTATTGTTTTTAACTTGAAAAGGCCGTGCACAGGAACTCACTCGCTCGCTGGCCGAGCTCGGAGACTTTCTTTCCAAATCCACAGCTGCGTCAACCGCTGCTCATCCCTGCAGAAGAGACGAAGCCGAATTCCGTTCCAAGAGCAAGAGAATTCGCTCTATTTCGGCCCAGCGCTGACCTCCGTTGCAACCACGAGACCCACCGGAGCACCGCTTAAGAGGCCAGGACACTGATTTGTTTTCCAGGAATCCGCCCGTTCGCACGCATCCTGAGGTTAACGACAGATTCACTGGACTTCCGGGAAATCCGCGCCCCACGCGCAAGAAACACCGCGGAGGTCACAGTAAGAGGCTTTATTGTCTGGGCAGAGACTAGTTTAAATACTTAGCGTGTCATTTGTTTGATTGTATGTTTGTTTGTAGATCGCTGATCTGTTTTTAGCCGTGCTACACGGCGGGCCGAGACGTCACATCCAGTTCCTTTGTTTACTGTGTTTTTGAGAAGAGCGCGGCACAGAGCCGGCGCTTCCTTTTTGCGTGTTACCGTCAGAGATATTGTGCGGAGATTTACATCTGTTAAAAGATCAATCTCACGTAACTGGTCTGCTTCGTTGGAAGTTTGTCTCTGACGATGTTTTGAGAGCTTTCCTGATCTCTCTCTCTCTCTCTCTCTCTCTCTCCTCCTAAACCTGTTTTTACACACTTCCCGACCTACATTTATACATTTCATGTTACATGGAGAAATCTAGATTTAACGAGCATTTATACATCTCGACGCCATTCGGTGCCAAAACCACGAGATAAGAAATCTCTTTGTCTTAAAGATCCCCTTTGTTAAGGTCAGTGACCGGCAGCCATTTTGCTTTTCGCAACGTGGCCTCACTAAGGTAACCTCCATCTTGAAAGTACGTGAATGTAACATCACCTTGAATTCGGCCAGAGGACGTCACCACGTCATTACGCCACAGCCACTCCCCTTTCTCTTTCTTACACACACACACACACACACACACACACACACACACACACACAGACAGGCAGACACACACGACCACACACACACATAGATCCGTATTACATGTGTGACAATTGTGATAAGTGCTGCTGCTGTTGTTACCATCTTTGAAATATTGGAGTTTGTTAAATGAAGAATCATTGAAATAACATTAACTTTATTTCCCCTTTTTAATAAATACTTTTGTAATTAAAGTATTTGTATTTCTGTGATTATTTGTGCATATGTATGTGTATACAGCTGGATTATGATTGCCTGTGCTCGAACTTAAAACCCTTCATTGTTTATTATATAATCATTAATACTAAATATTGAGATTATTAATATAACTTATATCATTGAGACTGATATTTTATAGATTGACTCGTTGGTCCCTGTAACCAGGGTGGTGCCCCGCGACAATAAGCAATGATTACAGATTTGTATTATTCTTAATTCATAATTTTATTGTTTTCATTAATTATTTTAACTATGATTAATGGATAACCGTATCATTTCTAATTAAATGTGTTACTGTTCTTAATTAAAGCTTTATCATTTTTGATTATTTTTAATAAATAATTGTTAATTTAATAATCATATTTCATGATTATTAATAATTAGCCAACGTCAATTCTACTCCTACTATTGCACAACACTGACTGTGCTTGGAAGGGAGTCATAATAGGTACAGGTGCTTAATACTTACATTAAACATTGAGTAACTGTGTTGAGTAAATGTCAATCTCTTACGGCCATACCACCCTGAACACGCCCGATCTCGGTATCTAAGAAGGGTCGGGAACTATATGGTTAGAACTTTGGTGGGAGTCATGGGAGTACCAGGTGCTGTAAGCTTTTCCACTTCTTTTTGCAAACACCAATATTAGCATATTGATTTAACTATTACTTACACAAAACTAAGACGAGGGGGAAAGTGCATAACAAAATATAGTAAACAACTAAAAGAAAAGGTATGGATAGTATAACTGTGTTAAAGGTATAAGTGAAATTCTGTATTGTTCAAAAACTGAATAATCAAGTGAAAAAAACTAAATGTAAGAGTTTCAAATGCAAGTGTTCAATTATAATGATGGATATTGGAGTGGACTGCTTTTATTAATTTCATAATCTGCAATCCAGTGCTCTAGTTTAACGTAATCACACCAGAAGTGAATAAACACTTTCTGAAAATGTGCCTCTAGGACCTAGAGGTACATTAGGTACATAGGTCACTAACGGGCGGTCCGAGTTCCGGACCCAGAAGCTGTCCCATACGGACCCGGACCTACAGCCAAAACATACGGTTATTATTTTAAACCTGACGAGGCGCTTCTATTTGTAACCGGCGCAGCTTTTATAGTCTTTACAGTAGTAGTTTAGCGGATGATGAAACGCACAGACCAATTGCATGCGAGTTAAGCCATAGATATATATAAAGTCTAGATGTCTCGGCCAACGAAGTCGAACGTCCGCACATGGCGGCCATCTTGCCACAGGCAGCTGGCCCACCCATGACATTGTGTTGTAGTGGTACATGTACTTTTTAAATAACCATAACTTGCTAAATTCTCAACTGATTTTTAAACGGTTCGGTTTGTTACAAACGTCAGAGATGTAGTTGCGACACTGCATACTTATGAACAATTATGTTATTTTATTAAAAAAATAGAATAATGTTCTATATAGTTACAAGATTTTTTTATTTTTTATTTAAAAAGTGCATGTACCACTACCAACACAATGTTATGGGTGGGCGAGCTGCCTGTGGCAAGATGGCCACCATGTGCGGACGTTCGACTCCGTTGACCGGAAACGCAGATGAGACATCTAGCCTTTATATATATATATATATATATATATATATATCTTTGAGTTAAGCCATCCCACGTAATACTACTCAGCCAATCAAGTCTGTGCATTCCAGGCGGTTAACATTGTGACTCTTCTGTGCAGGTACTGTGACGGTAGAAAGAAAAAGAAAGATAGCGATACAGGTAGAGAAAACAAAGAGAGAGAAACAGAGGAGTGAGATGGAGAAAGGGAATGAAATAGAGGAGTGAGACGGAGAAAGGGAGACCAACAGATGAGTGAGACGGAGAAATCAATCAAATCAATCAAATTTTATTTGTATAGCCCATATTCACAAATTACAATTCATCTCATAGGGCTTTAACAGGGTGTGACATCCTCTGTCCTTAACCCTCAGCAAGAGTAAGGAAAAACTACAAAAAACCCTTTTTAACAGGGTAAAAATATGTAGAAACCTCAGAGAGAGCCACATGTGAGGGATCCCTCTCCCAGGACGGACAGAAGTGCAATAGATGCCACGTGCAGGAGAACATCATCAATAATCAAAGTCTCTAGCAGCATTGATGAAGCACAGTCCATGCTCAGCAACCATCTAGACCACGATCCACCATCCAGACCAGACGCCACTTCAGTCCTCAGTCACCGTCCACCGCCGCCCACCAGGAGGACCCATCACAAGCCACCACTGCGGTCCTGGTCCACCGCCCGTGCCCAATGCCAACGCGACACAGGGTCCGCCACCAGCACCACGATCAGCCCACATGACTCAGAATCCGCCACACTGGATCCAACACCGCGACCCCCGGTGCGCGATCCACAAACCGTAATCCATGGTGCGGCCACAGAGGCCCTAGCTGCGGGTGATAAAGCAAAGGGATTCCGGGGAAGGGGGATAGGGATGGAGAAGAGGAAGGAGAAGCTGGAAAGAGAAGCTCCGTGTGTCATGTGTCATAAAATAGAACAAGTAACGTTCTGGCGCACTAATTAGCTCTAACTATAAGCTTTATCAAAAAGGAAGGTTTTGAGCCTACTTTTAAACGAACAGATGGTGACTGCCTCCCGAACTGAAAGTGGTAGATTATTCCACAGCCGAGGGGCTTGATGGCTAAAAGCTCTGGCTCCTACTCTACTTTTAGAGAATTTAGGGACGACAAGTAGGCTTGAATTCTGGGAGCGGAGTGCTCTAGTGGGTTTATAAGGTATTAACAGCTCTTTAAGGTATAAAGGCGCTATATTATTAAGGGCCTTGAAGGTGAGGAGGAGAATTTTAAATTCTATTCTAGATTTAACTGGAAGCCAGTGTAGCGATGCTAATATTGGAGAAATGTGCTCTCTTCTCTTTGTTCTCGTCAGGACACGTGCTGCAGCATTTTGGACAAGCTGTAGAGTCTTTAACGACTTCCTGCTGGAGCCTGATAATAATGAATTACAATAGTCCAGTCTCGATGTAACAAAGGCGTGGACTAGTTTTTCTGCATCTTTTTGTGAAAGGACATGTCTAATTTTTGAAATATTACGCAAGTGGAAAAAAGCGGTCGTAGAAATTTGTTTTAAGTGACTATTAAAGGATAAATCAGGATCGAAGATCACTCCCAAGTTCCTGACTGTTTCATTGGAAGCAAGGGCAATGTCGTCTAGCGCAGCTATATCATTAGATAATGCATCTCTAAGGTGTTTGGGGCCACCTTAGAGATGCCCCAAGAAGAGAAATAGAGGAGTAAGATGGAGAAAGAGGAGAAACGGAATGTGAGACGGAGAAAGGGAGAGAAACAGTCGCAAAAAGTGGGGGAGTGGGATATATAAGAGGAAAAGAAAGTGATTTCTATAATTGTTCAATTGTTAAGATATGTTGAGATTTATTATCTCTCAATTTAGTTAAGACTTCAGTCAAGACGTGAAACAGAAAAAGGGAAATTCAAGCTTTTGCTCCCTTTATTTAATTTTTCTGAAGTTAACCCTTTATTTGAACATGCACAATTTTCACATTTCATTTATTTTCTCTTATTTTGAAATGAAGCCTCGCTTTAATTTAGTTAATGAGAGAACATTATACATATCTGCAATCATACATAAATGTTCAGTTCTATGTTGCGTAAAAAGTTATTGAATCATACTTAATAAATTTGATTTGACAGTCAGGTATTTAGTATATGCAGATGTTGATACAACTACTAGGCAAGTTAAATATATATCACACTAAATAGTTAGACATTATGATCTTCCGGACCTTTGCTTCAAGACATTTTATCTAACTGGACCTCTTTAAATTTAAGTTGAATACCCCTGCTCTATGTGATTAACAAGGACTGCCCTGTTCCCAGTTTTAGTGCTCTCTTCATGGTTTTCTTTTTCTCCCCTCTGCCTAGTTGCTTGACTGCTTCACAACCTGTTGTTTTATTACAATTACATAACTCCAATGGGTTTCTAATCCATCTCTTATCTGAAATAAATCTGCTTCACATACAAGTTTATAGTTTAAGCCTAATAATTGTCAGATGAGCACCAGAATCTCAACACAATTATAATAACGCTTGTATGCCAGGGAGGTACATGTTAATTGTTGTGCAATAGTGCTTAAAAAGTGTTACCATAGAATGGTGTGCCTTTAGGCACTCAATAAATTTGGTTATCAAAATAAAATGTAAAACATTAAGATTTAAAATATTAATATTAAATCATAACTTTAATTGGTTAAAGTTCTCGCGGGGCACCACCCTTCATAGAAGGGAAAAGATAGCCAATTCATTGATTAAGATCAGTCTCATTTAGATCTAGTTCAATTAGAAATCTCAATATTTTACCATTAAAGATTATATAATGAGCAATGAAGGCTATGGAGTTCTTAACAGTTTAACGGTTGGCAAGATTCACTTATGCAATATTAATGACAGAACATTTGTGAAAGAAGAACATTTATTATGAACATAATAAAGTATAAAAACACAAATTACTAAACAGTCACACTAACTAACTAACTAACAAGGAGGTGTGTGAGTGTGTGAATGTAAATTAGCATGCTTTATAAAATGGACCCTAAGATAAGAGCCCCCCCCCTTCTTCTGAAGTTGCTTTACGGCTGTTGCTTTACGGCTCAGGGGGAAGGTTTAACTAGGTGAGATACTATGCGTGTCTGTGTGGATGTTAATCAGATAATGATAGTCAGGGACAAAGCCTGTGGCGAGCCTAACTATTAACCTTCATTTAACTTATTCCTACAACGTCACAGCATATATCAAACTTGTAAACACACCGAATTGAGTAAAGTCTTGCTTAGCATGTATAATTATTAAACCCAGATTATGTTACCAGTCCGAGGGAAAGAGGAAAAGAAAGTTGCTGTTTAGTTTGCAGTTCTGTGACGTCTCCTGGCTTTGTGGTCGTAGAGTTCTGCATTCGTGACTCTGTCGAGCCGTGTGCTCAGATGCTGGTTGAAGTTTTCCTGCAGGACATCGCGTCGCTACGAGGAGTTTTGTAGAGCTTGAAGGGCGAGGAGATTTTCTTGAGAAGGGTGAGCTGGGAGCTGCACCTCTGACCTCCGGTTGTGGGTTGGATAGTGAAGGAAGCTGGATCAGAGCTTGAGCAGCCTTCCGCCCTTAGAGAGATGGAAGAAGAGAGGCTGTAGCAGCCTTCCGCCCTCGGGAGGATTGGAGAAAGAGAGGCTGGACAGCCTGCTGGCCTTCGAAGGATTGTAGAAAGAAAAAGAGCTTGGGGAGACCTCTCGTTATATTGGCCCCGGTGACCTTACAGGTCTTGGACCAGAGTGACCAATAGGAGTTGACCCTGGTGGTTCTTGACACCTTTGTGTGACATTGCCCAGACCCCAGGACATGCAGCATCCTGTTACATCCTCTGGGACACTGAGTTCCTTGACTTTCTAAGATCAATGGAACCTGTGGCATCTTGGGGGATTGAGTCCACTCCAGCACATGCGGCATGTTTGTTACAAGTTTGAGTGAAAGGAGGCCTGTGGTTTGCACAAAAACCATGTCCCAACATAATCTATAACTCTTTGTTTTTCTTATACTTATAGTTGGCTCTTTTTTCTTTTACTGTAGGTTTCACCATCGATGTCAAGAACAGAACACATTGTATGCAAGAACTACAAAAGCCTGGCTACTGTGGCCATATCATATATTGTGGCTTTAACATGTTTAATCTGCATTTGTAGTCGCTGTTAATAGGCCACTTAATGTTAGCTTGCAGAGTGTTTATCAAGTCTGAATCATGTCCAATATATACCTTTGCCTTGTTGTGAAAACCCACTGTCAAGTACTTCAACCAGAGGCAGGTAAAACTTGAAAGGGTTTATTTGGACAGTTCTAGCCAACAGGTTATAAGCAATTATCTCGGGTCCATAACCGACTTGGTGATGCATATAGTCCAAGTAATCCATTAAATGTACATCACGTTCTCACAGTCAAATTTTGATCCACTTCTTCGCAGACTTCATACACCAGACAATTTTCCATGCGGACAACAATAAACTACACATGCGCATTGAACTACACTAAGGCATCCTCAACCCTAATGCCCAAACACTGAATATAATTAAATATAGTAGACACACAATACAAATTATACATTAACTGTATAAAAATAAAACTATAAACTTTGATATCTTCACAAGCCTACATCAGCATTTATTTACACACACCTGCAGGTTGCATCGTGGCTCTTACAGTATTGTTTAGGCATTATGTAATCATAAAATGCTCAACAAATAAGCAAAAAACTCTGACAAACAATCTCAACACAACACTGGTATTTTAACACTTTTAAGACCATGTTCCGTTTTTCAGTTTTCAATAAGTTATTTGCTCAGGTAGTCTACTTGGTTTTATATTCTTTGCTTAGATTATATTGAAATTATTATATTAAAAAAAGGAATAGATCTCAACCTGCTGAATTATTTCTGTGGAGACAACTTGATTAAGACGGGAACATTATTGCCCAGACTAGCAAGTCCCCCTAATCAAACTTACGTGGTTAGTTAAAAAAAAATTGGCAGCATGTTATACAAAGCTTTTGCTGAAAGAAGTTGTATCCTCAAGTTCAGTGGCGAAAACCATCAAACGCTATGATGAAACTGTCTCTCATGAGGACCACCATGGACAGGAAGACAGGAAGAAGAGATTTACTTGGGCCGGGAAACACAAGGAATGGACAATAAACCAGTGGAAATCTGTAGTTTGGTCTGATGAGTCCAGATTTGAGATTTTTGGTTCCAACCGCCATGTCATTGTAATAAGCAGATTCACCAGCTGGTAACAGCGACTCTCTCCTGGAAATGAGGAGAAGAATTGAAGATAATTCACTGGGCTTAAGACAGCATAGAGCCCATTACAGTCAAACAGGTAAAAAGGTCTTGGAATACATAAAATATTTCAAAATGTTTTAACAATGGAATATTTAATATGTTTTAGAATGTGTCTTCTGTAATAAATCCCAGACACCAACTATGGCACGCTTGGTGATCCCTAGCTGCATGTGGAGGGAATGGAACTAGCTTGTGGCTCATGACAAAATGTACCACTCACAACAGCAAATCGGTGCTGTCGATCACATTTTATAAGCTGGCTACTTATTTCCTTGGCTGTTGCTGCCCATTGGCAGATTACATATTTGATTATTTGCCCTGATTCCAGAGGTGTAACATAATGAATTACATTTACTCACGTTACTGTAATTGAGTAGATTTTTTGTGTACTTTGTAGTAATTGAGGAGTTTTTGAAACGGGTAATTTTACTTTTATTTAAGTAGATTTTGACTGAAGTATTGTACTTCGCTACATTGGAAATTACATCCGTTACTGAGTAAAAAAAAAACATAGTTCAGCGCGCAAGGCAATTCTCACTGGAGTGGTAGATGCTGCATAGAGAGGATGCGATTCACTAACATATGAAAACTGATCGTAAAGTTCACTGTTCGCGAAAAATATGCGCGACATGCAGAACGATGCACAGGGAGCAACTGCAGAGGGGCTGAAGAGCCGCGGGTTGCCGCCCCCTTGCTACGGCGAAGAGCGATTTGTTAACTACCCCTCAGTTAAAGAGATGCGGACGTCAACACATTAGTATTATTAGTTCTGTCTCGCATTTTCCCCTCCGGTCGCGAGCCCCACCTGTTCGCGCCACATCGGTGAGGCGCTGCACACAGTTTGAGAATCACTGCGCTACACAGGGCCGGCCCTAGCACATTTGGCGCTCTGTGCAAGCTTCACTCCTGGCTGCTGCTCAAACTCAACAAGAGTTTGTAGACTAGTGCTCTAAAGGTGGACCAAAGTTTAACCAAAAGTTTAAATATACAGTTGGACAGCAGCATTTTGACTTTTTTTATTTTGCTGTCATGTGGTTCATGTCTCTTCCCAAAACTTCTTAAATGTTGTGTTGACATGTTAATTGTCATTACATTTTTTAAGTCATTGCACGTATATATGTAAAGATTCTCCTTTAATTAAAAATAACAGTTTTTGGATTGGATTTATGACCCCTTGTCTTTTTTTGCACTGTATAGGAGCGGCCCCCATCAAGTTATTGGAAGTAACTAAGTAACTTTTACTTAAGGTACATTTTAAATGAACTACTTTTTACTTTTACTTGAGTAGATTTTTGGATGGAGACTTTTACTTGTACTTAAGTAAAATGTCATCAAAGTAAGGGTACTTTTACTTGAGTACAATATTTCAGTACTTTTTTAACCTCTGCCTGATTCTCATGGAGAGTGCCCTAGGGGCCAGCAGGTTTACTCTCTTCTGTTTGTAGTCTGTTTGACTGAACAGAAAGAAAAAGCCATGGAAAGTGTAACGATCTGACAGTTTAGATTTTGTAAAGGGTTTTCTGATAAACTGTTAGATCTCTGTTTTGCTTCCTGGTTTTTGTGGGTCTTGTTCTTGTTCCTCTTGCCCTGTGGTTAAGGATATTCCATGATGCTCTCCTTTTCTGCGTTCCTGCCCTCTCATGTAAGCTTCCCTGTGCTTTTGTTTAGTTAAAGACCCTTTTTGTATTAAATACACTTTTTGTTATATACCTCTGCTCCTGGGTCCATCTCCTTCCACAAACCGTAACAGTACATCCGACCACATTATTGACCCAGCTTTTGGCTGGGTCAATAATGTGAAGATGAATTTATTTTACCGAAAGGTTTTTTATTTTGAATCATTGTTGGATAAACTGTGTGGTCCGGGGAACCCAGCACCAAGCAAAGAATCTTGAGGAGATATCAGTGGTTGAGGCATGGCTATAAGATCGGCCTTGGGTGAGTCACAAAATGACTCACCCAAGGCCGACCAAGGCTGACCAAGACTTCGTGGAGGTGCGGGAAAGACTAAAGAAATACCTCAACCCTCCAGCCTCTTCCACTAACCCCTACTGGGGCAGCCGTCTGGCATTTGGCGGACCCCGCAGCCTCAAGAACGGTTCTGCTGTGGGTTGTGGACGTTGGAGAGGGGGCATTTACAGCAGGAGCCTCTCTCTCCAGCAGCATGCTCACAGGCACCAGCCACCTCCAGCCCCGACTGGGCCCCAGCCACATCCAGTCCCGACTGGGTCGCAGTCTCCTGTCCCTGTCCCGCACCGGAGGCCCCTAGCTGACGTCTCACATCCCTCTAGAGTCTTTGCTCGGTGGGTCCCGGCAGACGCCACTCTGGTTCCGGCGTCGGAGGTCCTCTCAGTGCTTGCCCCACGCCCGGGGCTGAGGTTGGAGCTTTCGCCCTCGGTCTTTGGGCTGCCCGCCTGAGGAGCTCCCGTGATTGGCTCCTGACCGGCCTCCGGGCCGTCCACTGGAGTCTTTGTACTCTGCCTATGAGCGGCCACGGTGCCGCCCTCCCGAGCCTCAGAACTCTGCCCTTGAGCGGCCACGGGGCCACCCTCCCGAGCCTAAGAACTCTGCCTTTGAGCGGCCAGGGTGCCGTCCTCCTGAGCCTCTGAACTCTGCCTTTGAGCGGCCACGGTGCTGCCTTCCCGAGTCTCAGAACCCACGGGAGCAGTTTCACCCCGTCCTGTCTCTTTGGAGGTTCCGCCCACATACCAGGTACAGTCTGGATGACGAACTGAATGCTCTGTGTTTTTATTGCTGCTGCATCCATCCTGTATTCAACAGGTATGTAGTTGGTGAGAGTCACCTACGTTAGCTCCTAAAGCTTCGCTTGATCACCACGGATGTCATTGAGACGTGTTGATGTTGTTTTGATTGTCTACTTAGACTGGTAAAACTTAGACCCTCCACTGGGCAGTGAGGCGGGAGACAGTCGCGCACTAGGTGGGCGGGGCTACATCGCGTGTATAGTTGTTTATTTTACCTGCACGTCGTCTTGCAGGCGGGTCGCGATAGTATATCGTTTAATTTACAGTGTGTAGTTCAGCTCCGACACACACACAGACTCTGTAATTCATGTATTGTTATTGTGCCTTATAAAGACCAGTTATAAGCTAATATTCAATTGGTCTATATTGTAAATGTTTATATTTCTTTATGAGTGATAATGTATATTAAGATGTTTGGAGGAAAGAGACACCATAAATTGGAATGTATGTTTTATACACTTTAAAATGCAGTTACACTCAGAGAAATGCTTGTACTAGAAATTGTGTTTAATTTGAATAGGATGCTGTCTGGATGAGGAACTGCTGCTGCATTGCGACTGTATTCTACAGATATACTTTGTTGCTGTGGTATCAATATTGTCTGCCTCTTCTATTTTTTCTTTTTTCCCTTGGCATGTTAATCAATGTACTTTTCTCACATTTAGCTGTTGGGGTTTACGACTTAACATTTTACAAACAGCACTCGGTGATAACAGAAAACACACAAATTAATAAATAAAAAAAACTAAAACAAATCATTGAAAGAAACATTCCTTTAACCAAAATTCATTCTCATCTCTGTTTGTTATTTATATAAAAGTGCTTCCGCATATGGTGCATGATTGCATATATTGAATGGCTCAGCACATAGTTAGGGAGATTTACATTACATCCTTTCTTTCTTTCATTCACACCAAAAGGCCACAGCTTCTTCCATTCCATCCTCACCACAAAGTCCCCCTTCCAGCGATTATTTATTCATTTTCTTATTTTTCCAAATTCAAACCTTAGTTCTCCACATTCAACAAACTCATGCATACATGTTTCCATTCCCACATCAGATGCATCACATTCCTTTCCAACATCCGGGTCAAACTTAGTTATTATTAGGTTATTATACATTCTATTGTGCCTTAGCAAATAGTCAAGGTTTTCACATTCAGTTGTATTCCACTTCACTCTCAGATTCGTCCATAGTTTCCATACATCTATATCATCCATTACTTTGACTTACACGTTTTCTGCAGCCAGTCCCTCAGTTCTTTCCCTCTCATACATTTGTATATCACTCTTGTTTTTACATTCGTCAGACTCAATTTGCACTCTACTTCTCTGCTGACAAAGAGAAAGGAGAGTTGATAGCGGACATCCCTGCCTGACTGATCTCTCTAATCTAAATTATTATATTACATGAACATAGTAGTGTTCTTTTTATAAAAAGTATTTTCCACATTCACTATCCTGTTTTTCTTTAATGGTGAATCTTTTCTGCTCTTTCTAAGATTATTGGCTCTCAAGTAGCATCACCACCCTCTGCTGTTTGCAAAGGGAAGTGGAAAAAGCTTACAGCACCTGGTATTCCAAGGCAGTCTCCCGGATCATGGCTTTATAGCCATTAAAGCCATTAAAGCTTTATAGCCATGATCCTGGTTTTCTGTACCTGGTCTCACCTACCCTGTGGCCCCCGCTGGTCTTTGACGATCCTCCACCTTCTCTCCTGGCAGAGGTGCAACAGGTTTTAATACATTTATTTTGGGTAGGATGCACTGGATCCCACAGACTGTCCTTTTCCTTCCTACAGAGGAGGGGGGGCAGGGCATGGTCCATCTGGCCAGCAGGGGCGCTGCCTTCTGCCTTCAGTTCCTCCAGAGATTGCTGACTGGGCCAAGGGACTCTCTGTGGAAACCTCTATCCCCGTGCAACCTGTAACATTTTAAGAGCCTGAGTTTGGATTTTAGCCTGTTTTTTATGAACGATACCAAGATAGTCTCACCATCTCTTCCTAGGTTTTACAAGATTGTTTTTAAAGTCTCGAGCCTTTTAAAAAACGAGCGAAGACAACAGGGGACTCTCTGCACTGGCTGTTGCAGGAGCGTGTCCTGTATGGGACCATTTTAGATCACACCCGCTGGGAATAAGTCACTCTGTCCATAGTGCTGCAGGCTGGGCCAGGTGGTGGAGCTAGCCGGGTCTGGACTGGAAGACCACACAGGGCTGGCCAACAAACTGGGGATTAAATCCAAAAGAACAATAGAGTGGGTACTTCACCACTGGATGACATCTTGCTTATAAATCATTTTTTCTGAAGATGGTTCCATTTCCCCCAATGTAGAGGACCCTTTCCCCAACACTTTCCTGGCAGTGGATGTAAAATAGTTTTCTGGACCTCCGGTGCAGCAGGAACGCAGAGTCTCCGAGCTTCCAGGCAAACTCTCTATAGACTAATGTTAAACACTTAACATTAAAAAACTGAATGGACGGACTGACACTCCTTGGAGGAGCTATTTTGGAGGAGCACATGAATCCGGACCTCAGTGAAGGTCGTTGTATAAACCTCCACTGAGTAGGAGACATGGAGACCTCCAGTGGAGGTTGTTCCAAAGCATCATGGCAGGGAACGCTTTTGTATCAGTAATCAATGTTGGGACAATGTTTCTGTGAAACTAAAGGCTTACTCTTTGGCCTATATGTGTAGTCAAAGCCTGAAAACAAGCATGGTCCCTTTGTTCAGGACAACTATTTGGAGGCCAAGGACACAAGGAACTCACTCTCCCAGGATTCCTCAACTTCACACAGGGGTGTGAAAAACCGCAAGGATCGGATCAGAGGTCAGAGGTGCAGCTTCCAACTTATCTCTTCAAGGAACCCTCCATGCATCTCAAGCTCTTTCAAACTCCTAGCAGCGACAATATGTCCTGCAGGTAGGATTCCACAAGCAACTGAGCCCCAGAGCTCAACAGGACCACGAAGGCAAACTTTACGACCAGCCCGGAGACTTCACAGAATTGCGAACTGCAACTTCTTTTCTCCTTTCCAAGGATCGTTAACAAATCTGGGCTTAATAATTATACTAGGCTAAGCAAGAGTGTTTATTTGATTCTGTGTGACGTTTATAAGTTTGGTATCTGTGGAGATATTGGTAACTCTGGTTAGAGTTATTTTAAAGTTAATTTTAGTTAGGCTCTTCACAGGATCTCTCTGACCCAATCATTGTCTGACTTAACATTTACATAGACCCACGCATATCTCTACACCTAGTTATCTCCTCCCCCACTTCAGAAGAAAAGGGGGGGGGGGGGCTGCTAACTTTTGGGTGGCCATCGACCATCTTGAAAGCATGCCAAGGAAGATTTGAACTTTTGATTAAGCCAGCATCTTGGGAAGCCTACTGACTTACATAAACACACACTCACACAGGCATCTTTGTTTAGTTAGTACGTTTACTAATAATTTGTGTTTTTATACTTTATTATATTCATAATAAATGTTTTTCTTTCACAAATGTTGTTTCATTAATGTTGCATAAGTGAATTATGCCAACCTCTACACTGTCAAGAACTACATAACCTGCACTGTTCATTATTTACTATTGAAATGTCAATAGTGATCTTAATCTGTCAGGGATGGCAGGCGTGAATAACTCATGTTCCGACCGGCGCCGTGGAAGGCTGCTGTA
Source organism: Platichthys flesus (assembly GCF_949316205.1). Lineage (NCBI taxonomy): Eukaryota > Metazoa > Chordata > Actinopteri > Pleuronectiformes > Pleuronectidae > Platichthys > Platichthys flesus. The sequence goes on along the minus strand of NC_084948.1, from coordinate 1,362,664 downwards.
TCTCGCGCTCTCCCACAGCTCAGCACTTTTTTCTCTTTTTTCTATCTTGTAGTTATTTATTGTACTTTATTTTGTATCATGCACTCCGGTAAAGTGAGCCCTATCATAATATATGATAGAGAACAACTTCTGTCCATCGGTTTGACTGTAAAAAACAATTTTTCACCGCCACGACAACAAACAAAGGAGACTACCCATGGTGCGGTTTACCTGCCGTACCTGGAACACGGAGGCGAGGACGAAGGAAAAGAGAGTCGTGAGGCTGAGGAAACGTGAAAACCGGCTTCCTCTACCAAGCATTCTTCTGGCTAATGTCCAGTCCCTGGACAACAAGCTGGATGAACTTCGTAGCAGGATGGCGTTTCAACGGGACATCAAGTTTTGTAACGTGATGGTTTTCACGGAGACTTGGCTCGACCCCTCGATCCTGGACTCCGCCATTGTTCCCGAGGGGGTCTCCATTCACCGCCAGGACCGGACAACAAACTCAGGTAAGAGCAAGGGAGGGGGTGTCTGCTTCATGGTGAATAATCTATGGTGCTCTGATGTGAGGATTATTTCCGCCCCCCATTCGGCAAATCAGATCACGTTTCCGTCCTGCTGCTGCCTTCCTATAAGCAGAAACTCAAGTGTGACAGACCGGTGACTCGGACCACTCAGCAGTGGACCGATTAATCAGACTCTGCTCTTCAAGACTGCTTCGGCACAACAAAGTGGTCCGTGTTCCAGGATGATGACATCAACACATACACGGACGCGGTCATCTGCTACATCAGCAGATACATCGATGACGTCATACCCAGGATTACAGTAAAGACATTTCCCAACCAGAAGCCCTGGATAAATGGTGACATCCATGCTAAACTGAAAGCACGGACTGCTGCCTTCATCTCGGGGGATCTGGAGGAATACAAGAACTCCAGGTACGCGCTCCGGAGTGCTATTAGCAGTGCTAAGAGACTCTACAGGGACAAAGTGGAGTCCCATTACAAGAGCTCCATTATTAGGAACATGTGGGCCGGACTGAGAACCATCTCAGACTACAAAGCCAAGACCAGCAGTGCTGATGTAGTGTCTGCATCTCTCCCAGAGGATCTGAACACGCTTTGAGAATAACTCCCCGGCTGCGGAGATCGAAGAGGCCCAGGAGGACCGCTGACCCCCAGTCATATCCAGGGCAGACTTGTGGAAATCCCTCAACCGGATAAACACACGCAAGGCACCTGGACCTGATGGGATCCCCGGCCGAGCTCTCAAGGTGTGTGCAGATCAGCTGGCAGATGTGTTCACAGACATCTTCAACCTGTCACTGCTCCAGTCTGTAGTCCCCGCATGCTTCAAGAAGACCATCATTGTCCCTGTTCCCAAAAAAACAAAAATCCTCTGCCTGAACGACTACCGCCCAGTAGCACTCACTTCCATCATCATGAAGTGTGTCGAGCGGCTGGTCCAACCATTCATCACCTCCTCCCTCCCTGACACTCTGGACCCTCTTCAGTTTGCCTAAAGGTCAAATAGGTCGACTGCAGATGCCATCTCCCTTACCCTCCACACTGCCCTCTCCCACCTGGACCAGAGAGACACATATGTGAGAATGCTGTTCATAGACTACAGTTCAGCATTCAACACCATCGTGCCCCTGAAGCTCGTCACCAAGCTCAGAGACCTTGGGCTCAACATCGCCCTCCGTGATTGGATCGTGAACTTCCTGACGGGCAGACCACAGGCTGTGCGGATCGGCAGCACCACATCCTCCTCCCTGACTCTCAACAACGGGGCCCCCCAGTGCTGCGTGATCAGTCCTCTTCTGTACTCACTGTTCCTGCATGACTGCGTGGCCACCCACAGCTCCAACACCATCGTTAAGTTTGCTGATGACACCACTGTCATAGGCCTGATCAACGGCGACGATGAGAAGGCCTACAGAGAGGAGGTCAGAGCCCTGACATCTTGGTGCCAGGACAACAACCTCCATCTCAACGTCAGCAAAACGAAGGAGCTGATCGTGGACTACAGGAAGAGACAAGGAGAAAAACACGCCCCCCTCTCCATCAACAGGGCCACGGTGGAGCGAGTCAGCAGCTTCAAGCTCCTCGGGGTCCACATCACTGATGACCTGGCCTGGACCAATCACACAGACTCCATCAGAAAGACGGCCAGACAGGCTGCGGAAGCTCCACATGGACTCCAGTGTTGGGCAAGAGTCCCTACAGAACTAACCATGTGGTGGGATCCACACACAATGGGTCGTAAAAGTGTGGCCAAGATGAAGCCAGCTAAAGTCTCCCTCTAAGATCCAGCATGGAGAGTGTATCTTCTGGTGTTAACTTAATCCCTGGGGTCTCCCCAGAAACCCCTGCTCTGCTCTTGGCCGCTCCCACTCTCCTTTGACCTCTGACACTCAATTGGCTTAAAGCCAGCATCATCCCATGACCAGCACCTCAAGGAGGCAGGACCTCTCAGGTAGAACAAAACCACTGAGACATCAATAATCGCTGCCATTTTCCCTGCTCAGAAGACATCAACAGACCCCTCCGGGTCTTTCCAGATGATTTAGTTGCTAAAGGGGGCAACCAGAGTTAATTTCTTTCATTTCTTTCATTGTCTTTTATCTTAAGGTGGATCTTACTTTGATAGAGACTATTTTTGTTTTTAACTTGAAAAGGCCGTCCACAGGAACTCGCTCGCTCGCTGGCCGAGCTCAGAGACTTTCTTTCCAAATCCACAGCTGCGTCAACCGCTGTTCATCCCTGCAGAAGAGACGAAGCTGAATTCCGTTCCAAGAGCAAGAGAAGTTCGCTCGAATCGGCCCAGCGCTGATCTCCGTTGCAACCACGAGACCCACCGGAGCACCACTTAAGAGGCCAGGACACTGATTTGTTTTCCAGGAATCCGCCCGTTCGCACACATCCTGAGGTTTAACAAGACATTCACTGGACTCCCGGAAATCCGCGCCCCACGCGGAAGCAACACCGCGGAGGTCACAGTAAGAGGCTTTATTGTCTGGGCAGAGACTAGTTTAAATACTTAGCGTGTCATTTGTTAGATTGTATGTTTGTTTGTAGATCGCTGATCTGTTTTTAGCCATTACACGGCGGACCGAGACGTCACATCCGGTTCCTTTGTCTACTATGTTTTTGAGAAGCGCGCGGTAACGAGCCGTTGCTTTCTTTTAACGTGTTACCGTCAGAGATATTGTGGGGAGATTTACATCTGTTAAAAGATAAATCTCACATAACTGCACTGCCTGCTTCGCTAGTAGTTGTGTCTGACGATGTCTCCTGATCTCTCTCTCTTTTTCTTTTCTCCTGAACCTGTTTATACACACATCCGATCTGTATTTAGAATACAGTTCATGTAACATGGTTAAATCTATATTTAGAGAGGCTGGACACATCTGGAAGCTATGCGGCCGAACGCCAAAGCAGAGACAAAGAATTTTCTTTGTCTGAAAATCCCTTGGTGTAATTCATGTGACGACCACCAGTGTGAGCTCCGGCCACATGGTGTCATTAACATAAACTCCAATTTGAATAACGCAAGTTAAACCACCATTTTGAGTCTATTATTGCCACGCCTCCTCTCTCCCTCTCCTCCCATTCTGGCTCTAAATTCATAACGGCTCCGCCATCTTGTTTTGTAGTCAGTCCGCCATTTTGAGAGTTTTTAGGCCTTGATTCCACGAATCATGATCGGCCGCCATCTTAGATGTGACGTCACCACGTGACTGCGTCATCGCCATGCCCCCCTTCTTTTTCCCTCTCTCTCAAGCAGTCCCGCTGCAAGCACAGTCCATGCTCAGCAACCATCCAGACCAGACGCCACTACAGTCCTCAGTCACCGTCCACCGCCGCCCACCAGGAGGACCCATCACAAGCCAACACCGCGGTCCGCCCGTGCCCAGTGCCAACGCGACACAGGGTCCGCCACCAGCACCACGATCAGCCCACATGACTCAGAATCCGCCACACTGGATCCAACACCGCGACCCCCGGTGCGCGATCCACAAACCGCAATCCATGGTGCGGCCACAGAGGCCCTGGATCTGCGGGTGATAAAGCAAAGGGATTCCGGGGAAGGGGGATAGGGATGGAGAAGAGGAAGGAGAAGCTGGAAAGAGAAGCTCCGTCATGTGTCATAAAATAGAACAAGTAACGTTCTGGCGCACTAATAAGCTCTAACTATAAGCTTTATCAAAAAGGAAGGTTTTGAGCCTACTTTTAAACGAACAGATGGTGACTGCCTCCCGAACTGAAAGTGGTAGATTATTCCACAGCCGAGGGGCTTGATGGCTAAAAGCTCTGGCTCCTACTCTACTTTTAGAGAATTTAGGGACGACAAGTAGGCTTGAATTCTGGAAGCGGAGTGCTCTAGTGGGTTTATAAGGTATTAACAGCTCTTTAAGGTATAAAGGCGCTATATTATTAAGGGCCTTGAAGGTGAGGAGGATAAGTGCTGCTGCTGTGTTTATCTTTGAAATATCGGAGCTTGTTAAAATGATGAATCATTGAATAACATAACTTTATTTCCCCTTTTTAATAAATGCTTTTGTAATTAAAGTATCTGTAGTCTGTGATTATTTGTGCATATGTATGTGATTGCAGCTGGATTATGATTGCCTGTGTTCGAACTTAAAACCCTTCATTGTTTATTATATAATCATTAATACTAAAATATTGAGATTATTAATACAACTTATATCATTGAGACTGATATTTAAAGATTGAATTGTTGGTCCCTGTAACCAGGGTGGTGCCCCGCGACAATAAGCAATGATTACAGATTTGTATTATTCTTAATTGATAATTTTATTGTTTTCATTAATTATTTTAACTATTATTAATGGATAACCGTATCATTTCTAATTCAATGTGTTACTATTCTTAATTAATAGCTTTATCATTTTTGATTATTTTTAAGAAATAATTGTTATTTTAATAATCATATTTCATGATTATTAATAATTAGCCAACGTCAATTCTACTCCTACTATTGCACAACACCAGGATTCTCTGCAACTTCTACAAATGCACCATAGAGAGCATCCTGACTGGCCGCATCACCGCCGGGTATGGCAGCTGCAACGCCCGCAGCCGGATTATTAAAGACCCCTTTCACCCCAGCCATAAACATTTTTGCCTGCTGCCATCTGGCCGATGGTACCGCAGCATCCAGGCCCGCACCACCAGGCTCAGAGACAGTTTCATCCCCCAGGCTATAAGACTTTTAAACTCCTCTGAACTGCAATAACTCCATCAAACTAGCACCGTGACATAATTGCATATTTGCACTTCTGTTGTTTTATTTTCTCCTCAGCTGTTCATATATATTTAAATATATATACATTATTTCCTTTTTTGATATTCTATTTCATACTATTTCTCTTATTTTATTGTATAGTGTGTAATTACTTGAGCATTGTTAGAAGAGAGCCTGAGACTCAAGCATTTCACTGCCAGCGACTGCTTAATGTTATTGAGTGGGAATGAGCAAAGTTCTGGGTTTATTAAACGTAGCAGGGGGCAGGAGCCAGGCAGTCAATCCGGTTACAAACAAATCCGACAAGGAGTAGGCAATAGGGAAGTCCAGGATTAAAAGTAGCAGGGGTCAGGAGCCCGGCAGTAACTCCGGTTACAAACAAATCCGACAAGGAGTAGGCAAAAGGGAAGTCCAGGGAAATAGCAGGCAGGTTACGGTGGAGATCAGGCAGAAGATAAGGCAGGAGGGAAACCACTGGAAGGCTGGGTACAAACACATTAAACGATCTGGCAGAGGACAAAGGAAACAGGCAGGTAGATATAATGGGGAGACTAATGAGTTGATGGAAGGCAAGTGTGTCTGTGTGTGGAGACAGTAGAGGGATCTGTGACATGACGAAGTGCAGAGCAGAGGGGAGTGGCTGAGTTTTTAAATGACAAATGGATTAGTATATGCAAAACTATGATAATAGAAATAACAATATTAATAAGAGGGTGAATCTGTGACATCAATCTGTGATCAATAAATTGATTATGTTTTCCCTTCCTTTGAAGGGTGATGCCCTGAGGTAACTTTAACCAACTAAAGTTATGATTTAATATTAATATTTTCAATATTAATGTTTCACATTTTATTTTGATAACCACATTTATTGAATGCTGAAAGGCACACCCTTACATGTTATTACTTTTAATGCATTATTGCACAACATCAAGAACACGGTGGAAGACAAATGCCCATTTTTGTGGTGTAAAGCAGGGGTGTCAAACTCATTTTCACCAAGGGCCACATCAGCATAATGGTTGGCCTCTCAGGGCCAGATTATATTATACTATTATATTGTTAGATAACTGTTTCTGTATTAATTATGTATTCAAGTCAAGGGGGGTAGGACTATGGCACAACCAACATATGACAGAAGCAGCATTTTACAAAACAATGAGGTAATGCTGCCTGTCCTTGAACACACACAAGTAGATCCCTCCTCATCCTGAGACGCCATCTCACACATCCTCATTCATAGATCATGTTCTGGAAATAACAGACACAGAACAAAATGTAAGCACAATCAATAATTTGTACACATATTCTACTGTTCTTAGTCTTAGTAAATAAAACGCATTAATTAAATAAAAGTAAAAACCAAGTGGAAAAAATTGATTTTTGAAAATACTTACCTATTTTTTCTGGCCGGATATCTGACACCGTTTTCCCTTGGTCAGGGTGTCAATGTCTGGTCGCACAGATAGATGCTCCCAAACATGGACAGAACACGAGTAGCATGAAGACGGAGCTCCCTCAGAAAGCTGCCGTCTAGTCTGCTCTCCATATGTAGTGAATTTGGTGATATATCCGGCTTGAAAATTAATTGGGATAAGTCTTCTTTGTTACCCCTTAATGATGCAGCTAAGAAACTACAGTTTCCACCTAATATTCCTGTTGTACAACAGTTTAGATATCTTGGAGTCCAAATCTTCCCCTCCCTTAACCGCATTGTTTCCCACAACTACTTAGAAATCTGGAATAAAGTGAAATCCAATTTAGATAGATGGACCAGCCTTCCCAACTCTCTTCGAGCCCGTATCTCTATTGTGAAGATGAATGTTTTACCTAGAATCAATTTTGTGTCCTCTATGATTCCCCTTGCGCCCCCTGCCAATTATTGGAAGGAAATTCAGTCTAGTATCTCACAATTCATTTGGAATAGAAAACGTCCTCGGTTAAAAATGGCAACCTTGCAGAGACACAGGGCAGATGGAGGATTGGCAGTTCCCAATTTTAGGTTATATTTTACTCTTTTGTGCTTAGACCTCTTTTTGTGTGGGTTAATGCTGATATATCTGTATCTTGGCGGGGATTGGAGGAAGATATTGTTCGTCCAATGACATTGCAAGGGGTCCTTTTCTCCAACATGTCTAACTCACAATGCAAGCGGCGTTTTGGCCCGTTAGTTTCCTTCCTTATTCAAACCTGGCGCACAGTTGAATCCCTTTCTAAAATATCCTGTAAATGGCACAAATTCTCTCCAGTGTTCCACAACGAGAGGCTTATGATTGGGAATAGACCAATCGTGGCATCTCCTTGGAGTAACAGTAATATCCGCTATTTTGGTGATATTTTTAGTGGTTCAGGTTTAGGTTCTTTTCAGGACCTGCAAGTCAATTTTGCCTTACCGGCCTTTTCATTTTTCTTTTATTTACAACTTCGACATGCTCTTAGTGCACACAGCATTTCGCTACAGCAGGCTTTACCTGTTCATCCTCTTTATGGGTTGGTTACTGCACGGACAGATAGTAGGGGCTTGGTTTCAGAATTATACTAATTTTTCCTGGAATCTTCTTATTCTGACCTAGTGCTGGATAGGCTATGGAGGAGTGATCACCCTGACCTAGATCCAGATTTTGACTGGGAACAGGTGTGGACGAATATCAGGGAAGCTTCCCGCAACCCGGACCACCAACAAATTAATTTCAATTATGTCCATAGAACTTATCTCACACCACGTAGACTGCATGCTATGAAACTGATAAATGATCCATCTTGCAGCCTCTGCAATTTAAATTCCCCTGGTACGTTCATTCATATGGTGTGGGAGTGTCCACCGGTCGAACAGTTTTGGATTAAGGTGGCCTCTAAACTATCAGATCTGACCTCTGTAGCTGTTCCAGCTACTATACCTGTCCTGCTACTGACTGACTTATCTGGACTTGGTCTATCGAGGGCTGTGAGGCGGGTTGTGCTTGCTGATATTACAGCCGCTAAGAAGCTGGTCGCACTGCGGTGGAAGCCTCCCCACTCTCTTGTCATTAGACACTGGATGTTGAGTTTTTTGGATGTTGTGTATCTGGAGATGTCAACTGCCAGAATAAATGGTGCGAGAGAATCTAAACTGAATGATTGGCGAGCTGTGGCCAACTCATTGAAAGATTTATTACATTTATCATGTCCTGAACCTGTGCAATTCTTAATGTTTTCTGTATGTGCATGTGGTTGCAGGATTCCTCTCTTTACTATTTTGCATGAATATAACTGGGGGGGTGGGGGGTGGCACCTTTTGTGTTTTATTTTATTTTATTTTATTTTGTGTCTGTTTTTCTTTTGATGTTTTGTATTCAGCGGCTGATGAGACCAGTAAATGTTGAAGGTCTTAGATTTTGTGTAATATTGTGCTTATGATAGATATTGCGGTAATATGTGCTGCTGAATCTTAACACTTTGTTGTATGTTATGTCTTTGTTGTTATTATCTGTTGATGTGTTATGATAAATGTGTTAAATTCTGTCACATTTCAGTTAATCAATAAAAAATATTTGATCACAAAAAAGAAAGCTGCGTCAGCTGATCGTAGGTGTTCCCAATTATCTAATCAGGCCCGCGCTGTTTCCTTCAGCCAGTCACACAGCAGCTGTCAAACTTTAAAAATCCCTTCTCTTCTCTTCCTCAGCAGTGTCGATACAGTGACTCGCACAACGCAAGCTGTCACTCATCTAGCTTATTCACATCGCTTTCATTTCGACGTCGGATCCCGACAACGACTATCGTACACAAGAGGTTGGAGCCAGCATTCAAGAGATCGGTAGCGGGTAAAAGTCAGCCGCAGGTTCGATATTCGCTGGATATTCGGTTTTCATTTACCCCGCAATCAGCTTAATCAACCCAATTGCATTTCATTACGGCTGTAGTTTGTTGAGGACAGCATAGGACACCGTATCAACAAAAATCACAGTGACATGTTGCTCCTATCGATATCTGTGCGAGAAAAGCTCTTAAATCAACGTCCTGGCTGCTGTCTGTTTTAGGGACCGTCTACAAATTACACCCCACAGACTGGTGGCATAAACGTTTCCATGGAATTGTTTCAGGAAAGAAATCACCACAAATCACTTGAAACATATTTTCTCATTCTGATTGCTGTAGTACTTATTTTGCATAATGGTGGAACAGGATGAAATTAATAGCTTAAATATTCACCAAAAATCAATAAAAGTACATTTTTTCATTCTGATTGCTGTATAACTTGCCAATGGTGGGCTTTTACTTACTACGGGTCATTATTTGTTGATATTTTGCATAATGGTGGAACAGGATGAAATTAATAGCTTAAATATTCACCAAAAATCAATAAAAGTACATTTTTTCATTCTGATTGCTGTATAACTTGCCAATGGTTGGCTTTTACTTACAACGGGTCATTATTTGTTGATATTTTGCATAATGGTGGAACAGGATGTAATTAATCGTTTCAAATATTCACCAAAAATCAAAGGAAATACATTTTCGCATTCTGATTGCTGTAGTACTTTCCAATGCTGGGCTTTTACTTACTACGGGTCATTATTTGTTGAAATTCTGCATTATAGCGAATGAGGATGCAATTAATAGTTTCAAATATTCACCAAAAATCAAAGGAAATACATTTTCGCATTCTGATTGCTGTAGTACTTGCAAATGCTGGGCTTTTACTTACTACGGGTCATTATTTGTTGAAATTGTGCATTATAGCGAATGAGGATGTAATTCATAGTTTCAAATATTCACCAAAAATCAATAAAACTACATTTTTTCATTCTATTTGATGTAGTACTTGCCAATGGTTGGCTTTTACTTACTACGGGTCATTGTTGAAATTTTGCATTATAGCGAATGAGGATGCAATTAATGGTTTCAAATATTCACCAAAAATCAATAAAACTTCATTTTTTCAATCTGATCGCTGTAGTACTTGCCAATGGTGGGCTTTTACCTTCTACGGGTCATTATTTGTTAACATTTTGCATTATAGCAAATGAGGATGAAATTAATAGTTTTGAATATTCACCAAATTTAATGATTCAAAACAATTAGTCAAGGGAATTTCAATAGAAAGATTAAAATACATCTGTCTTTGGAACGCATCATGATAGAGACATGCCGTTTTTTTGAGTTTTAAACCTCTAAAGAAAACTAGGGATAGGTTCAATCATAACCTTTGAAACCTACACCACAAACCTGCATTTTGGAGCCCCATCAAGACTTCACCTTGAACAGCAACTCCAATTTGAGGGGAAAGAAGGTCATAGCTAAGGTAAGAACTTATATTGGATACTGTCATATCAGTGCCTTTGTTAATCTTTCAATGTGACTATTGTGTCTGTGTTTGTGAATTTTTGAACTCACTTGAGTCCAAGCTTGGTCAGGGATAACACAGATATTCATAAGTTGAATTTAATACCTTTTTAGGGAAGCTTATTGCATTCCCTTGAGTGAAAAAAATATGAATTTTATCTCATAATTATGCGATACTTATCTTGTAATTACGAGAAAAGTATTGCATAATTACGTGATAGTATGTCATTATCATGAGATAGTACCTCATAATTACGAGAGTCACTCATAAATATCACTGCAAGATAATTACGAGATAATAGAAATGACAAAATAGTATCTCGTTATTGTGAAATAATTACAAGATAATATTAATTATGACATGTTACCTCATTAGTATTTACGAGATAATAGTAATTATGAGATATTGTCTCATACTATTTTTTATACTCATGTGAATGCAATGAGCTTCCGTACCTTTAATACCTTCACACCCCCCTCACCGATCAGAACCACTTGTTTAGAGGGCCCAGAATTTGGTGTTACGGCCCTGCCCACGCATTGGTTAATTGACGACGGTTTTGGCGCGGCAACCCCAGGGCACATCGTTGGTTGTTGGTCTTCTTGTGGTTCTAGTCGTCGCTATGATTCATTACTCTAGCAAAATTCCGAGCAAAGAACATTACCTCCTCACTGCTAATCAATCAACCCAATCATAGCAAGTAAGTTTTCAACCAAGTTTGTTGTAGGGCGATTTTAAAACAGTGACGGACTGGAATTAAAAACGGCCCTGGCATTTTCACCCACCAGCGTGTGCCGTGTGGGCCCACACGACATGCACGGAAATAACACACACTTTTGTAGCCCCATTGGTGATGAACCCTCTAACTTTAACATGCATGAAGACTGACTGTCCTCACTGTTTCTCACTGTCCTCCTGTCTTACTCCCTGCACTTGGCAGCTTAAAACACAAATTGGTCAGTTTCGCGCATTTTTCACAGTCAGCAAACAGTAATTTCCTGGATTTCGCTCTCTTTTCTCCGATCCTCCCTTCTGTCGCTTAATTCCTCGATTCATAGTTCATACTCATAGTAACCTCAGCAGACTGGTGATATCTTCCAACTTTCAACAACCCCCTATACGCAGACGCGGTCTGATTCGGTTTTGAAATTCCTAGAAGTCATTGCTTCATATAACTTTTGTAAACCAATAATACATTTAAAAATACAGGCAGATTTGTTGTATTTCAATTTCAAACCATGCACTTTTTAAACATTTGATTTAATAAGGCTACAAAATAATGTAGACCGATGTAAATATTAAGGGCAACCATGACTGTAGTATATAGACACTCATCTGGTATAAATACTGATTTGTATCCTATTATATAGCATGAATAGGGATTTAGTGACAAAGGGCTAATTTGAAGCTTTGATAGTGGGCCAAGATAATGTGGGGCCGCGTTGTGACGAAGCGGACGCGCGAACACGACAAGCATGCCGCCCCGTGATTGGCCGGCCCGGCCCAAACGGCCAACGAGAGTCCGCGGCCCCTCTGGCATCTGCCCGAATGCCAGACCGTCCAGTCCGTCACTGGTGTCAAATGAGTGTTCTTAGGAAATTTGAATTTGAAATAATTGATCATTGTTTTGCTTTAGGTAAAGGCATCATGCAAATGAATAATCTTTAATAATACAGTATTCTTTCAATTTAGAAAATGACGAAACAAAAAAAGAGAAAGATAGCATCCCAAAGAGACTTATGGGAGGTAGCAGGCGGCTTGGAGGCCGTGGTGAGTGAATTTTCCCTGGTTAACCTGCACGGGGCCACCTACAGTTCAGATGTTTGGTCAGAGTTATGCCTAACACTCTTTGGAAATGAAGATAAATCCCCAAAACACTGGTTGTGGGTGATATGGAACAACAATAGACGGGGACTCAGAGATAGAGTCCGTGATCATACCAATATGAAAGGCCTAGATTCAACTGCCAAAGATCAAAAGACGGAAAACAAAGAGGTAGCGTCACATGGGTCGCATGGGTTTGAGGCAGTGATTCAAACATCCAGGGCAATATCGGAATTGGACAATCTGGATGAGGCAATAGATCTGCCTGAGCCCAACCACAATATTTCCTCTCCGTCTGCCTCCCCATCCTCCAATCCGATGTCCCGATTTGACCATCCTGGGAGAGAAAGGGAAATCCAGTTTGTGGCCGAGATTTTTTCTGGTCATTCAGATACAGAAATGCACGGACACCTAGAAGACAGGATTGAAGGCAGTAATCATAGTTCAGAAGATTCTTCTGTAGTTAAAACATCCAAGGCAATGACTGACTTCAACAATCTGGAAGAGGAGCCCAAATACAAGGCTGCCTCTCCATCGTCTTCTGAAAGACAGAGGAAAATCCGAAGGGTCGGCACTGTCCCGAGAAGATTTCAAATCTGTTTGGATAACGAATCCTGGAAAACAATTAGACCACAGAAAGGGTATCACAAATTGAAACAGTCTTGGACACATGTTTTGTATGATAAATTCCACAAACAAAATCATTGCTGTGTACCTGCTTTTAAATACCAACACATTAGACCGGCAAATGGCAGAAAAAGAAATTGTCCATACTTTCATGCAAAAGCGGTGTGCACATTTCCTTCCTGCAAAGCAGTTTATACTTTCACAATGGCTAATAAACCCTCAATAAAAGAAAATAAAGTGTTTTTGACAGTGTGCCGCCATGGAAATGTGTGTCACCTGAAACAACACACCAGGAAAAGACAGGCGTCAAATGTTAGGAGAGGGAAAATTGCTAAAAAAATCAAAGGTGGGCTCAGTAACACCTACTACAAACTCCTTAGCCAAACCCCTCACGAGGATATAAGGGCTGGGAACATGACTAGATGTCTTAATAGAGGCATCTTAAATGCAATTTCTTGCGAAGTCAGGAAAAGTCTGACCTTACATGATAATGTTGTGATGGAGGTGCTTCATGTGACACAGACTTTGTTAATTTCCCTGGATACATCCAGAACTTTCAAGCCGACCCATTTGCCACTCATATGTACAGTGAGACAGGGTTAGGGATTTTGGTTGCACATATGAGGAGGAAGGAACCAGTAAAACTGTACCTGGACGCCACAGGGAGTGTGGTATCCAAGATCCCAGACCAGAAGAAGCGTGTTTTATACTATGCACTTGTTTTACCTGGACATGGTCGTGGTGCACCCCCCTTGCCTGTGGCAGAGATGCTAACCAACGACCACACTGTACCCTCGATTGCCTACTGGCTCTTGCAGTTTCACCACACTGTTCGTTAATTCACTGTGCTGACAGTTCGCCAAGTGGAGACAGACTTCAGCTGGGCGCTGATGCAGGCTGTTCTCCTATCCTTTAACAAGGAAAATATTTGCACCTATTTGAGGAGATGCTTCGCCATCAGCCAGGGCAAACGGCAGATGAAGGCCATCCAGAAGTATACTGTGCTCCACCTTTGCTCGGCGCATGTGCTCAAGGCCATTAGTGGAATCATTGCTAAGCACGTGACTGATAGAGGTCACAGAGAATTTTTGTCTGTTGTGTTTGCCAGGCTGCAGAACACACAAAGTCTGAATGAGGCCATCCAGGTGTTCAGGGCCCTGTGCATCATTTTGTTTGCAAAAAGGAATTTACCTGTTGTAATAGACAGTGTGGAGGAGCTGAAAGAGATGATACAGTCAGTTAACTTTGATGTATTGTCAGAGGACCAGGTCGATGCAAAGACCTTCATGACCTTTGAAGACCTTGAAGCTGTCGATTCCAGGACGATTGTCGGCACGTCTCCGTTTTCGTCTGTCTTCCGACGCATCTCTGATGATGCTGCCGAAGCAGTGGATTCAGAGCCAAATGAAGAGGAGGACAATCTCTACTACTGCCCTGCCATAGTCCAAACACTCCTGGACAAATACATGTCCATATATCCACTCTGGAGTGGGCTGATATTGGGGGATCTGTCACGCCATGCTCCACGCCCAAACAATCCAGGGACAAAGGAGAAGGAGACCAGGGACACAAATTGCCACGTGGAGGCATGGTTCGGGATTGAAACGAATGCGTCCTGGAGCGTTCCTCAGAAAAATGCACACATCCCTTCATGGCAGGTATGTGGAGCACAGGCTAGGAAATGAACTGCCAGATCAGCTGATTTCCATAAAGGGCAAAATAAACGACATCAGCCTTTCAGAAGAGGCATGGGCCAAAAAAAATCACATGGAAGCAAGTACCAGCTCTAAATCCAGGTCAAAATATTATGCTGCCCCTACCTCAATGCCTACACCAAGAAAAACAAAAAAAAGAGGTTGCAGAATAGGTCCAGTTCCAGGAGGTCCAGTTCCAGGACCTGGTGAAAACTCGGGACAAGGAACTCTCTGGCAATGCTGAGGAGCCATCAGAAGAGGCCAGTGAAGATGGTGAAGGCAGTCATGAAGCCACATCAAGCGCAAAAGCACAAGAGTCAGAGGTATGTTTTTAAAATATATGTATCTTTTTAAATCATCTTAATTTATATTTATTTTGATGTATTTCTCCACACTGTGTGTGTAATTTCCACTCATGAAGTAATTTGCTTCGTTGATTTTATGGGAGTAATTTGTGATTAGTGCTTGCAAAATAGTTTGATTGTATTTAATGAATAAGTGGTTTGTTGACATTGTCCTATTACCTGACCTAGACACAGACTCTTTGGAAAAGGAAGGGGACTGAGGTTGTCATTGCAACTGTTAGGACAAACAATGTAACTCAATAATTTGCCTGAGGCATAATGACCTCATCTCACTAAGGCCACACAATCTGCTTAATGGTGAGGTAGGTGAACATGCTTTTTTCACACACATTAATATGCAAAAAAAATATTCCTACTGTCCAATAAAGGGAAATTCTTTCTCAAATGCATTTCTAGGCAATGGAGTTTTTCATTCAAGCCACTCTTTCAAGGATGGGGGGTGTGCGCCGACTGTATGTGTTACATCACTTCGTCATTGGTGTAATTTTGTTCGGAGAAACCTCACAAATCTCAAGGCAAAGTTTAAAGACCGTAAGTACAGAATGACTATGAATATGTGAACTCAGAACAATGATAACATTGTTCTGAAGAATTTCAAAATTTGAAACTAATTTGTTATCAAATAATGTCATAGGTGGACTTTGATCAGTACGATGGTGTGATTGGATTTGTCAATGTAAACAACAAACCACTGAAAGTTTGTGGTGAGTAAAATAAGTTGACAAACCAAAGTTAAATGTAATAGGCGGGTCATTCTTTCATCATGTATGTATTGTGAATGATTTTTTATGTGTATCCCTTGGCAGTACCTTCATGCTCCAACAAGCCAAATATTCATCATTGATCCTGCTGACCCTGAGATTGATCTGGAAGAGACCAGGAAAGCAGAAAAACGCTTCCGGTAAAATATTTGTATATCCATCTTCCTCTCTCCGTTGACAGTACCCATAGTATCATTTTCAGATAATTACGGCACCCATTTTATCAGTCACTATGGCCCACACAATGGTCACACTTCTGTTTTTTAACAGCAAATACTTTAGGACAAGGTTTAATCTAAACGGACAAAAGGACTGGTAGACCTTGGCATGGAAACCTGCCACCATTTCCCACACAGCACAGAGAGACGGAACTAGCTTAGGAGTCTTTGTCATGGAGGTGAAGTAAACCATCTCAAACCACCACTTTTTGTTTTATCCCCATGAACCTTCATGTGTCAGATTCTTCCATTTCAATAATCATGACTGTCTTTAAAGGCTGTTAATATATTCACAAATATTGTTATTTTCTGTTAAGATGGCAAGACAAATAATCCAAAGCTTTCCAGCAATTCCAGAGGAACTCAACATTGATTCTCAATGCAAAATCATTGCACGTTTAAGAGAAGATATGGCAGAGGAGATGCTTCTTGCCGCAGGTAATGTAAAGAAGTTGTTACTATACAATGTCTAATTGATGATACATTTAAAATGTATCAATGTGTAAATTACACACGCTATCTGTTCACATAGGTTAATTTCTGCTCTTTTATAAAGTGAAAAAAATTTCAGAGTCCAAAATGGATTTCTGCTGTCAATGCGGAATGAAAGTTCCTTCGGCCTTCGAAATCCAAACAAAAGACATTCTTTGGGTAAGTATCACAAGTTCAGTGATAAAATATCAATTGCATGAAAAAACCGTGGAGTTAATGTGCCTGAGTTTGTGGTTTCTACAGATCGAATGCGGAAAATGCAACAGATGGTTCAAGGCATCTTGCCTTGGAATGACAGCTGCCAGTGTTCCAGAGAAAGACACTGCATGGTATTGTGAAATTTGCCCCTAAGATAATAGGGGTATACATATTGGAATAGTCATGAATGTTTGAAGATTCAATCAAAAAATGTCTAAGTCTATTGGTCATATGCTATTCATGACAGTTCTTGTTCTATATTGTTCATGTTTATCCTACAAAGTTGGATCATTTTGGGGCCATACTACCCTCTAGGGTTTGAAAAAACGAAAGAAAGCGAATAAGAAAATGAAGCTCAACAAAATTAAAGGGGAAAAAATACAAAGTAAGGGGACATTATTTAACCACGGACATGGGGTTACCAAAACAGGGGAATGTCTATTTTGACAACAAATTTTTGAGAAATTATACCATAATGTTATAAGAAATACAGTCACTGGCAGCTACATCAAAGCATAAGAAAATGTATTTTTATTCATCACTGGGCTTTGTTTTTGTTTAAGAGATAGCCTACAGCCATATTTACTAATCTGTTATTAAAAAATGTCTTGTTCACAATGCCTTTTGTGTGTTTTTCATAATTACTCCCATCCTATTTCACAAAAAAGGTCACCCATAATAAATGTGAAAATTTCCTTTTGGTGAATATTTCAAACCATTAATTGCATCCTCATTCGCTATAATGCAAAATTTAAAAAAATAATGACCCTTAGTAAGTAAAAGCCAACCATTGGCAAGTACTGCAGCAATCAGAATGAAAAAATTTAGTTTTATTGATTTTTGGTGAATATTTGAAACTATTAATTGCATCCTCATTCGCTATAATGCAAAATTTCAACAAATAATGACCCGTAGTAAGTAAAAGCCAACCATCGGCAAGTACTACAGCAATCAGAATGCGAAAATGTATTTCCATTGATTTTTGGTGAATATTTGAAACTATAAATTGCATCCTGTTTCACTATTATGTAAAATATGAACAAATACTGACCCGTAGTAAGTAAAAGCCCACCATTGGCAAGTACTACAGCAATCAGAATGCGTAAATGTATTTCCATTGATTTTTGGTGAATATTTGAAACTATTAATTGCATCCTCATTCGCTATAATGCAAAATTTCAACAAATAATGACCCGTAGTAAGTAAAAGCCCACCATTGGCAAGTACTACAGCAATCAGAATGAGAAAAATAATTTCTATTGATTTTTGGTGAATATTGGAAACTATTAATTGCATCCTCATTCGCTATAATGCAAAATGTCAACAAATAATGACCTGTAGTAAATAAAAGCCCCCCACTGGCAAGTACTAAAGCAATCAGAATGGGAATATGTGTTTTTATTGATTATTGGTGATTTCTTTCCTGAAACAATTCCATGGTGACTTCTATGTCACCAGTCCGTGGGGTGTAATTTGTGGACGGTCCCTAAAACAGATTGCAGCCGGACCGTAGATTACAGCGCTGTTCTTGCACAGATATCGATAGCAACAACTAATTTCGGTGTGATTTTTTGTCAATACGCTGTCCTATACTGTCCTCAACATACTACACCCGTAATATAGTGCAATTGTGTTGATTAAGCCGATTGCTCGATTAATCCGATTTCAAAACTGAATATCCGGCGAATATCCAACCTGCTGCTAACTTTTACCTGCTGAGATCGGTCAAATCCTACGGATCGTCGGTGCAAGGCTTCGCCGGTTTAACTTGACGAGGCTCCCACGGGGAGGCGACTTCACTGCTCAGATCCAACACCGCGGCATCATGCCAGCTTCAGGCCGGCTTCCTCCTCGGCTCCGTTGGCAGCGGTTCAAGAAAACAGCTTGATTCTACCGGGTCGCAGTTCGGAACATGATCCAGCGACCCCAGCGGGTCCCGCGCCGCGTCTGTTCGCTGTCGGAAAAAGTTCAACAAGCGACCTCTTCCAAAGCCCCTTCCGAAGATAAGTATTACATTGTCCTTTTTAACACTCATAGTAACCACTCTAGCTTTAGATAATATTCTGACCACCACTCTGCAGTCCCTGGTCCTCAGCACACTGACACTCGTCTTAAACCCTCGCACGCCACAGGCGCCGCATCGGCGTATTTATTATCTGATCTGAGACTCGGAAGCATTTTACCTTTTCAGAATCATAAAACCGCGCTGTGGTTGAGGCATGCTATCAGTATGCTATCTTGTAGTATTATTTATACAGTATGCTATCTTGTAGTATTATTTATATTATGGTCACTTACTTTCTAATTATTTTTAATTATTTTCTGTATCATGGTCACTACTGTTTCATATTTTTCTATTTTCATTACAATAACACTTAACATCATTCCACTTTATCCCCAGCACCTGCTTTTTGTACAGTGTCTGTTTTTGCAGGTTGTTTGTTTTCATACTCCTATTATGTGTAGTTTTAGAAGTGTACTTTTTTTTTACAGTGCTTCGACACTGTTACTTTAATTCTGTTTTTCTATTACTGCTGTAACAAGTGAATTTCCCCATTGTGTGGATAAATAAAGAAATCTAATCTAATCTAATCTAATGCAATACACACCTGAACCGTACCGATTAATTTCCTCTAATTGATCACAGGTGCGCGTGCACTTGATGGCCGTCTCCGTATATACCGAGACCACGTGAGAGTCAGTCGTGCACGTCCTCAGAATAACCTAAACTATGGAAGTAAATCTGTGTCATCGGGATTTGAAACAAAAAAGACATTGAATTTCTAGCACTGAATATTTATGCATGGAAATTATGTATTTGAATGTTTTTCAACGTTTAAAATTCAACCGCAAAAAATTCAACCTCAAAAATTCAACCTCAAAAAATTCAACCTCAAAAATTCAACCGCAAAAAATTCAACCTCAAAAATTCAACCTCAAAAAATTCAACCTTAAAAATTCAACCTCAAAAATTCAACTGCAACATCCGGGGATCCAAGGAGGAGCAATCGATTCCAGATTCAAGATCAGGAGCGTGCGGGAGTGACCGACACCAATGCAGCTTTGACTTGTCAGCTAGCACAGTGACTAGCCATGTCCAACAATGGTGCTTCGGTGAGTGTTTAAACTCTTCTATATGCCATCGGTGTAGTTTGTTACTGTAAGATGTAGTAAAAGACAGCTGACATGTGTACATTCACGGACTTTATTGGACATAAACTAAGTGGAACTTAAACAAGATGACGTTCGGATTTTTTTTTTCGAACGGGCCAGTGACTGGCATGGGTAACGCCAGGATTTCAATTTTGGATGGGCCACTATTTAATAGGAAAAATAATAGTTATTATATGATCCCTGCCTGACTTGTTTGTGTTTATCTGCTGTAGACGAGCTTTAACAGCGCGGTGCGCCGCTCTCTGTCCCGTTAAAAGTGAATGTCGGTCACCCAGCTCTCTCTCTCTCTCTCGCTCCACTGTCTCTCTCTCCTGTTACTACATGTGTTAAACCACATGCACGAAAAGCCAAATCAAATCAGAAATACATAGACCACTTCTTTTTAACTCGCATACATATTTATTTTCATCAATGCTGCCTACCACACAATCAAATCCGAACATCCCTTCCTCTCTTTGGAAAAGACGGTCGCTCGGTGTCGACGTCGGGACACAATATTGCTCTGATGTTGCATGTCGAAGGTGAGTTAGCTTCAGCGTTGTCAGAGCTGTCAAAGCGTCTTGGTGTAACGTGTCTCCCACATACCTGGGACACCGTTCTCCACCGGCGGCGTGAGGGCGGAGGACGGGCACGGCTGGGCTGGGGAACTTTATTTTGTAAGGTTTCCCGGCCCTGTCAGCTGTTTTAAGACACGTCACACCAAGACGCTTTGACAGCTCTGACAACGCTGAAGCTACAGCCGAAACAGTAAGGACAGGGCCGGTCTTTCCTACAGGCGACATAGGCGGTTGCCTAGGGAGCCACTCAGAGGGGGGCGCCAAAAACTGCGCCGAGCCAAAAAATAAAAATATATATATATATTTTTTTTTTGCGCCCCCTTCTATATGTGGTATGGTGCAAAATAATGTATTTAATTACTTTAACAGTAATTTAAGTTGTTTCATAAGAGAAATCAGTAAATGACAGCAGCACTCAGGTGGAACGTTTGGCACAGGAGCAGTTGCACCCCGTCCTGTCTCTTTGGGGGTAACGTCTGCCCACATGCCAGGTGTAGTCTGGATGAGGAGCTGAATGCTCCGTGTCGTTATTGCTGCTGCATTCATTCTGTATTCTACAGCTTAGTAGTGGGTTAGAGTCACCTACGTTAGCTCCTAAAGCTTCGCTTGATCACCACGAGTGTCATTGAGACAGGTTGTGTTGTTTTGATTGTCTACTTAGACTGGTAAAACTTTGAAACTCCGCTGGGCAGTGAGGATGGATACTCGCGCACTAGGTGGCCGGGGCTACATTCGCCTGTATTGGTGTTTGATTTACCTGCGCGTCGTCTTGCAGGCGGGTCGCGATAGTATATTGTTTACTTTACAGTGTGTAGCGCCAGAAGTGACGCTTGCCTAGAGCGCCAAATGTCCTAGGGCCGGCCCTGAGTAAGTAGGTATGATTACATCCTATCCTTACTTCTCTGATCACAAGAAACTAAAACTGTAATACCCGAAATGAATTTTAAAATCAAAATTTAGGTTAAAAAAAATAGTTAGGCCTATTTTAATTTTTGTCAGCTGGGCCAGTGAAAATACACAAGTGGCCAGTAAAACTCCCTGGGCCAGTAGGGACATTTTTTTATGTTGAACCCTTGACATATTAGATTAGATTAGATTTCTTTATTTATCCACACAATGGGGAAATTCACTTGTTACAGCAGTAATAGAAAAAACAGAATTAAAGTAACAGTGTCGAAGCACTGTAAAAAAAAAAGTACACTTCTAAAACTACACATAATAGGAGTATGAAAACAAACAACCTGCAAAAACAGACACTGTACAAAAAGCAGGTGCTGGGGATAAAGTGGAATGATGTTAAGTGTTATTGTAATGAAAATAGAAAAATATGAAACAGTAGTGACCATGATACAGAAAATAATTAAAAATAATTAGAAAGTAAGTGACCATAATATAAATAATACTACAAGATAGCATACTGGAAATAAGAATATTGCAATGTAACCATTTTAAGTGACCATGATATAAATATAGATGTTAAGTGTTGAATATTAGGATGTACACATTATAGAGTGGCCACGGTTTATTCATTGCGTTTACATGGACATTATTAACCCCGCAGCGTAATGACCATAGCAGCGGCTTTAGCGGGGCATGCGCAGACGCATCTCCCCGACAGTAACCCGGTTATGCTGTTTACATGCATCAACTGTGCATCAATAATCGAACAATGGGGCTTCGGTGAGTGTTTGAACTCTTCTATATGTTTGTTTTTGTAAGATTCAGTCATAGACAGCTGACATGTGTACATTAACCGACTTTATTGGACATAAACTAAGTGGAACTTAAACAAGATGACGTTCGGTTGTTGTTGTTTTTTTCAAACTCTCAGTACCATGTCATATTATATAGGCTAGTATCATAAAAGACCCACCAAAACCAACATATCAGACATATACGCATTATAGTGTGACCATGGTTTTTTGTCCCGTACGACCTTACAGTTGTGAGGCGGAGATTGTGATCTGTCATTGAAGTTCTTAGTAAATGTAATCAGAGCTGTGTAGAAGTTAAAAGATAATCTGTTTGACTTTAAATATAGCAGTTTTTAAAAAGCACAAAATTAACGAGGTTTCGGTTTAACGAGTAATGTGTTAACTAGTCACTCAGCATGCATCGTGGTAACCTTAAAGTTACTTTCCTCTGATTAAAAAACAAACAGAACAGCATTCAGTTTTACTTAAATTAATGCAGCAGATTTTCAGTTGTAAAAGTATGCAAATAAATGTAGTAATCATTACTATAGATTATAGGTCTTACAGTAAAGATTTAGTTTATCTATCCGCAGTTTACATGACATAACTTTTTTTCTCTCTCTCTCCTAGGAACTGCTGCTTAATCACCTGTTAGAAAGACTTCGCTCTCGATTGGAAAATATTCTGGGACGCATGCCTCTGGATTTGGACTTTTTAGAGTTCACTTGCACACAAGAACTTGTGTTTTTAAATGCTGTAGCTGGTCAGGTAGCTGTTTGTCCAGCAATTTTAGATGCACTTACACAGTTACACAGTCTTATAAACATAGAAAAAGAAAAAAGTAAGCAACATATTGTAGTTGTGCAGTTTGAGGAAGGACCAGCTGGGCGACAACGAATGGCCATATCCCCAGACCACCTTTGCAACCTTCTCGAACTTAATCTGTCTGTCCCCTGTATTGCTAAACTTATGGGGATATCCAGAAGCACAGTGTACCGGCGCATGGCCGAGTACAATCTCTCAATAAAGGCACTAAACAGCACCATGACAGATGAAGAGTTAGACCAGTGTGTGAGAGACATTAAATCCAGACAGCCTCATTCTGGATACCGAATGGTGAAGGCACTTGTGCAAGCGAGAGGACTAAGGGTGCAGTATAACCGTGTCAGAGCTTCCATGCACCGTGTTGACACCACTGGTGTCATCTCCCGTATGCTCCATTTGGGATGTATTGCTCGACGGACCTACTCAGTTCCAGGCCCCCAGTCTTTAGTTCATATTGATACAAACCATAAATTGATTCGGTAATTCTTTTTAAATAATGTTTTTGACAAAATGCAAATGAATTATGAGTATGCTTGCCCTTAAGCAATGTAGGTATTCTGTTCTGAGTGTTCACACTATTTCTTACTTGTAGTACATTTTATATAGTTGACAAATTCAGCATTTTTCCTTTCAGCTACAACATTGTTATCTTTGGTGGCATTGACGGTTTTTCCCGCAAGGTAAGCACAGTTGGCAGGAATAAGTGTACACATTCTTATAATCATTAAATACTTAACGTCTCATAGTGGTGTAATTGCATTTGTGCTGCAGATAATGTATCTTGGTACCGCTTCCAACAACCTAGCATCAACTACCCTGGCTTTCTTCCAACAATCTGTTGAGAAGTTTGGGTTTCCTCTAAGGTAAATTTATATTTTTAACTAAGATTTGTTTTTACTGTACAGTCCAACCACGGGAAGAAAGTAACTAAGTACATTTACTCAAGTACTGTACTGAAGTACTTGTGCCATGATTTTCCTCTCCTCACCACCTTCTATTGTGCCCTTTGATCAGTTTATATGCCTGCATGTTTCAAACTAAATTAAGTCATGGAAGTTGAGCTAAATATTATGAAAACATAATTTAAAAGTTAAAAAAGACAATTCATTGTTAAGAATGCTTGAGAACCTTGACTTTTACTGCAATACTTAAACTATATAATACTTGTAGTAGGATTTTCATGCTGGACTCATTAGTTTAATGGAGTACTTTTACATTGCTGTTCTTTTACTTAAGTAAAGGATCTGAATCCTTATACAACCACTGAGTACAACACAGTGACCCACACAACTAAGCTTTAAAGTAATTTTATTTAGTTTATTTAGATGCTTCAACCACGCTGGTTACACTGTTTTTATAACCAACCAATATACTGTGATCAATATTACATGTATTATATATGATTTTTAAATGTTTTTGTCTATTTTAGGGTACGTGGTGATCAGGGGGTAGAAAACGTGGACGTTGCTCGACTCATGTTTTCAGTTCGTGGCACTGGAAGGAGCAGCTTTATATCTGGGAAGAGTGTTCACAACCAACGGTGAGTTTCACAAAATAGATCCTGCTATGAAAGAGCTGCCACCCCACTAATGTCACATTTGGGTGCAATGACATATAGTATGTATACAAGATCTAATTTTTAAAGACATTTTTTTTTTGTTCACTTGTCTTAATAGAAACATCAGTGATGTTTCCCATTAGTTTATTTTGGGATACTAGAAGTTGAGTGGAAATAAGTTTTTGATATTACAATAAAGTTTAATTTAAAAAAAGTTTTTAGTAAATTAAACATTTTCCAGGATTGAGCGGCTGTGGAGAGACTTGTGGGTAGCTGTAACAAGCATCTACTACGATGTTCTCCACTACCTTGAAGAAGAGGGCTTCCTCAGCATCGACAACATTACACACCTCTTCTGCTGCCACTTTGTGTTCCTCCCACGCCTGCAGGATGACCTCGATACTTTTCGCAGTGGTTGGGACAATCATCCCATAAGAACTGAGAGCCAGATGACCCCTAACCAGCTGTGGATGCTGGGTCGTGCACATCACCCAATTCCTGAGCCAGAGGTACATGCAAAATATAATGTGATTTTAATATGTAGTGTGGTCCACATGTGTAAGCAGTTCAATTAGAAGCCAAGAGGACATATTGAAAATGTGCCTACTGTTTATTCACATAATACTGCATGAAATTTCAAATTGTTCTATTTGTAGGATATGGACATTCCAGATATTGAGTGGGAAAACAGTGGACTTCCCCATGATGACCACTCAAGCATCATTGTTCCAGATGCAGATTGCCCGCTGAATGATGAACAAATAACATCTTTAGGAGATGCAGTTAACCCAAGAGCTGCATCCCAGTCCTTTGGCTGTGATATTTACATTGCCACTGTTCAGTTCTGTGAGCAATTTCTTTCTCTGTAAAACAACTGAATTGAGAGCAACAAACTAAATGGATGTTGTCAAAGCTTTGATGTAAGCACTGATTTAGCCCTCGGGCCACATGTTTGACACCCCTGCCTTAATGGCTGGGCCACTAAGGACAGTTAGTCAGCAAGAGAAACAGAATTATCTCAGCAACCTTACCTCCACAAATCACATCAAAGTAATATCTTGAAAAGATCTTTAATTTTAGTCCATTACTGAAAAATGTTTAACTGATAAACTGATTTTGTTTTATGAGAAATTGATTTCTCATGTATTGTTTGTACAAAATATAATAGCAAGAACTTTTGCACTTTAACTAGATCTTGTATCCTGTGACAACTGACACAAGATACATTTAGCGTATACTGTACCTGCTGTACCGGTCCCCAAACCACCACATAATCATATACAACACACAGTTTTAATTTGTGTGCTGTAAGGAAACGGGAGGAGAGTTTTGAGCTGTTAAAAAGGAAACAAGATACAATAGATTCAGAATGACTTAGCTACAGTACTCAGCTTTAAACTATTTTAGACTCTCAGAAGTTATTTGATTTGTCATATTTCATTTCATTCAAGAAATTTTCTATTATTTGTTTGACATCTAAAGGAATGAGCCATGTACCACATTTTTATGTGAAAGCTGAATATCGGCATTTGTTTTGTGATTCTGCAAAGACTTGCATCTTCTTCAGCTGTAACAGTGAAACCACTACAGTCAAGTCCACATAACTCCTGGATTAATGATTTATTTGTCTGCAGAGATTATTTATAATGAACATGTTGCCAAAAACCTCCTGCAACTTTATGCACACCACCATTGTATGTGTGTGAAATTGACATTTGTTTTAGTAAAACTGCAAAGGGCATTCAAGCCCTCCAGATGTAACGGTGACAAAATAAAATCTGTTAACGTTTAAAACTTTTTCAACCTCAGATGTGTCTAATGCCAAAAAACAAGCAATATCACTTAATCAAGTGTATCAATTTGGTGAGGGCTGGGCAAGTCTAACAATTCAGCCAACTCTTTAAACATTAATACTTGTTGCATAACAGTCAACATTTTTAACAGCCAACAAAGTTACATCAACATTTCGTACAAGATCAAATCTTGTCTCTCACACAAGGCCAAATCCTGTTTGGCAAGAGCAAATACAGGCCTGAATGTCACTTTCAAAAGATTTATAATCTTTGTAATGCCCTGGGATGCGTAAGGTCTCGAAGCAGGTGGAGGCTGTGGGGTATCGGCCCATGACTACCTCTACAGAGGGTCTCATTGGTAGAATCTCCCACCCGGTCCAGAATTTGACCAGATTAGTCAATTCAGTTGGTGTTGCTATGGATGAGATGAAAAAATTATTGAACGATGAACAAATCAAATGACAAAAAAATATATAATTTGACTTTACTTATCATTAGAGTAAATGACAGAGCCTGGCATTAACAGCCTACACGCAATAGAAGAGAAGTCTAACTCTTAAGATAATTTGTTTTAATAAAAGTCATTTTTAGAATGAGACCAGTTAGACTACTGACTATTGAGCTAAAAACAGCAAAATGACAATATTAAAAAAATCCACCCACAATGTGCATATTGAACATTTAAACAGCCAAGTAGCCACTTTCAAATGTATTTTGTAAACCTACCATTCACAATGAACTGTCGAAGATAGCCTGTCATGCGGCATCTGGTGTCAACTGAATAATCGGCATCATCATCGTCATCCTCACAGGGCCAAATGATTCGCTGAAGAAGTACCTGCATTGAAAAAAACATAAGAGAGCACTGAATCATTTTTCTATTAAGGGTTCCCACACATTTTCCCCAATGAATTTTCAAAATTTTCCATGAAATTTAAATGTTTTATCCCATTTCCATTACTTTATTTAAGTATTTAAAAATAGGCAGGCCTATACATCAAAGGGTGCAATAATGAGACTGTTACTCCGGGAGAAAGAGGAGGAGAGGAGGACAAACAACCAAAACAGTATACATAAAAAAACGTTTTGAAAAACATTCCAGTAATTCCAAACTATTTCCAGGCCTTAAAAAGTGTTCTAATTTTATGACTTTTCCATGAGTTTCATGTTTATGAGGAACTTGTACATCTTTATCATCATTGTATTGCATATCACTTTTGTAGGTTTTGATGATACATCAGTAGTTGGTACTTTTGGAAAGTTGATTCAGGGAAAGGGAATAGTATGTAGGAACACATAAATATTAAGAACAAGCTTGAACATGGACCATAATAGATGCTGATCAGGTATGAACTGTTATTGGCAATGGCATAGTAAGAAAAAATTACAAACATTACAAGATCAGAGTAATAAAAAATTACCTCAGTGCTGATATTCGCACCTCCCTCTTTTGGGAGAAGCAAGGCCACTGTGTCAGGTCGTTGGGTCAGCATTGTCCACATTGAGGTTTCTTTAAGACCTCGTCGAAACTGTTTTATTTGTCTTGTGACACGGCCGATCACCTGTTAATAGTAACATGACAAAGGGTATATCCCATAACATTACTCATCCTAAAGCAATGTCAGAGTAAAATATTAGAAAAACATTATTTTCAAGAAAATAATAACATTTAAATTCATCTGTTTTGTTTATATCCACTAGTGAATGAAGTTATATGATACTGTCCTCATGCTAATTTGCATTTATTACTGACCATCCACCAACTATTATGTTTCCAGGAAAATAACTTGTCACATACATTTTACAACATCATCCATGACAGTTTGTTTCCTTGCAAATGAATCAGAAAAAGTGTAACTAACTTTGTCAGACAGATAAATTTAGCAATGTGCATATTACTCAGATGATAAAAACAAACAAACTTGTAACTTTTGGAAGCACACATTTCTTAAATTTTCACTGACAGCATGGATCAGAAGCTTCTCAAAAATCCATCTCCTGTTCTTCTCGGTAAGGGATGGGAGGTCCCAGGCATAGGCCAATTCCTGGACACTTCCTGCATCCTTCTCTGACAATGTGGATTCCCCTTCAAGCTTTAGACAAGAGGCAAAATAAGTTGTTAGGCGATTAAAAAAAAAAAGTTGAGTAATGCCAGGTACAATGTGCCGTATGAGTTGGCCAAATATAAGCATCACTCATCAAGGACAATGGATACACAATGCACAGTGCACTGTTCATAAAATATAACATCAAATAAATAACTTTATTTGTATAACATACAAGCCTGATCGTTTCTCTTATGTCCAGGTCTGGACAGTCCTCCAGTGTAACTGTGGCAGTTTCAGGACTACCACCAAGTAGTACATGGACAATAGCAGGGCTGAGTCCAGCCAGGCATGGTCCTCCATTAAGAAAAGAGTGGCCTACCATTCTCCCAGCCACCATGAACATGTCACTTTCAACCAGAAAGTGAGAGGCTGAGGGGACTAAATGTCCAGGCTCTCCTTCGAAAAGCCGTGTAACATTGGCGTTTGCTGTTCAAGACATTAAAAACATCAAATGACAACAACATGGTTTTTACTATCTGTGATGGACTGGAGACTCCAGTTCTCTACAGTACAGCTATTATACATTTGATAGAATTCTTTGAACATTCAGGATACAGCAACACAACTAAGATATGACAAACTTGTATAGTTGTTATTTAAAATAATTTTACGGGGGGAATCTTTAATATGCTACTTAGAATAAACATTAAACAACAAAAAAAGAGGATGCCATACAGCTAACATACATACCAAAATTTATGCAAAATCCAGACTTCAGCTTTTCGATGCATGTTGAGAAAAAAAAGCGGGTTACACCCTGGCCAATAGCAGTATCTCCTGTAACACAAGGTTTGGTTTGACAGAATAAATTAAAAGAAATACTTGGAATTATTTTGGGGCAACTGAAAATTGATATTGGAGCAACCTTCAAGTCTGGAATTCAGAGGTCGTCCCCATTCCACATTAGGTTGCTTGTAAAAGGAGATGAGGGCCATGTCCTGTTCAGCCGGACTTCTTCTTAAGTCCATGCTGAAAAGTAAGGGACTCTCCATTTTATGCATACGGAGAAAGTTGTCCACACACTGAGATATGGCCTTGGTGGGGTCACTGGTTGTTAACCACCCTAATAAGAAAAAAATATGTTTTTTATTATTCATGTTTGACTGTAAAGATAGCAAAAAAATTGGATTCGATTGGACTCCAATCAAAAGCGAAAGCCATTAAGCCTTACTTTGACATAAACAGTGTTACAGTAACAAAAAAGTATTGATTACATAACTGAATGTGAGTTAATAATGGTGTGCTATGAAGACTTTGCTAAGACTGCTTTTTACTGTAAAGAATTGATGGTTTACCACCTACCATCTCTATCTGTTGCACAAGTTCCAGATGGCCCAGGTATTGCTGCTTGCTCTACCTCACTGACAGCACTTTCATGCCTCACTACATTCCCTGCTCTAGCCACATAAAATTATTTTTGTGTTACACTTGCACAAAGAGTAAGATAATTGCCATTGAGAGAAAAAACATGAACAAGTAAATGGATACCTTTCCCCGCAGGCTGAAGCGTGTACCTCAATAAAATCAGTGGCAAACATTTCTGCACAGACAGGACACTCCTGCATATCTGCTGTTGAGAAATTTAAGTTACAAGAAAGAACAATATTTTAAAAGAAAATGTTTCTGAATTAATTTTATGAATGCTATGTAATATGTTAACAGAATCTTAAACAAAGAATTCTTACATTTTCTCTCTGCAGGCTCACCGCTATCCACATTAGTCAGGTTATTGTCAACATTAATGACATCACAAGACTTGATGTGTTCTGTCAGGAGTGGAAGGGGAATTGCTACGCCACATTTCTGACAAGTGGCTTTTGGCATGCTCCTGAATGCTTCATCATTTTGTGGTAGGGGATCTGTGTTAAGTTCTTCTTGAATTGGGGCTATGAACAGATTTTTAACGCAACGACCCATAGCCTTCAAGAACCTGCCTGAATAGCCACTATCTTCAGGAGGCACAACAGAGAGCTTTCGTTGTCCCCATCCAGCTGTGGAAAACATTGCAAATGAAAATTAGATTGCAAACTTTTCACAGTGTATTGGATATATAATATATATTTAAGTTAAGTCAAAGTAACTAGACTTTTTGAGTACAGTCTAAACTGAAAAAGCCCCCTATCTATTTATATTTTACTTGACTTTTTCAAATACAGTAATTACAATTAAACAATTTACAGTTTTTGATTTGCAGTAAGTTTTATTAGGGAACCATCTGTAATTAATATGTAATAATACAATTGAACAGTCTTCAATGCATGATGTGCAGTTAGCTGCTGCACATGTACTTTTTTTTTTTTTTTTTTTTTTACATATGAGCAACACAAACAAACACACAAACTTGTGTTGGCCTACCTGAAGCTTTATAAAGCAGCCATCCACCAGTGACATTCCCCAGTTTTGGAAATAGAATGTTGAGGGCATCACATAACTGTAAGCAAAAATCATACAAGTGTATTTAACCTCAACACTAAAAAAGGATAGCTTGATTAGATCAAATGGCAACATTAAAATCCATGCCAAATTTGTTTTCTATGAATACAATTTGTGGTGCTGTTATTAGGGCTGTCCCCAACTCAGAATTTTCCAAGTTGAATCAGATCTGACTAGTTGCGATGCTATTTGGTAATCAGAAAAGTGCATTGGAGTTAGATATTTGGCGTTCTGTCAATATGCAAATGTTGGAAAACGGATTAGGTGTACGCCCTTTGGGGTAAAAACTCAGTTTTGACTGTATTTGTGCTTACGGGTGAAAAAAAAGTTTATCTCAATTCTTACAGATTATGATTAACAGATTATAACTTTTAAAGCACCAGAGGTAACCCACAGTTTTCTCCATTTCACTTGAGCAAACATGACTGTATATTTAGATCTACAAAATAAATTGTTTAATGTGTGCCCACAATTAATTAATGTAATTGTTTTTCATGAACTTCATAGCATATTAAAATACAAGCTAGACTACGGTAATTAACTAATTGCATATTACTACCTCTTCATGTGTTGTGCTCTCATCTAGATGAGTAGTCCTACGGCCCAACCCTGCCTGCATATGGACTATTTGCTCCTGCTCTTTTGGAGTTTTTTCACATGGCTTTGGTAGCAAATAGAAAGCCACTTCAACTGGTTTAGCTCTCTTGGCTGGAACAAGGTTTGCTGCAGGAAAGCGCCTCTTTCCTCTGGCCTTGCTAAAAATACCTGGGAAGGACCTGTAGAAAACAAGTTTAGATGTTTTTACTAACTACATTAAAAGGTTGACAAAAATGCTCTTGCATGACAGATGGATATAGAAAAACTTGGCATTCTACTGCATACTGTCATCAGGTTCCAGTAAAGTGTTACAGGCAATGATTTAGACCTTTGAAACCTATGATACATTTTTTTACTTTTCTTATATAAATTTCACATTAGCCATAAGTGAAACAGGTCCCTATATTTTACTGAAAGGTCACAAAAAACACTTACATTTTGATGTCTGCAATATTAGTAAGAAGCTGATAATGCTACACAATGCTATGTATCTCATTACTTACTGTCGGTAGCAGGTGGAATATTGACTGTACAAATTGACATCATTACAAAGTATAGATTTGCATTTAAAATAGCAAATTTTTCTTTACCTGGTCATTTCTGCTTGAAGCAAGGGTCTTTGTGGCTGAAGGGCTGAACTCCCATGCCCCTGCCTCTGTTCTCTGCAGGATTGGATCCAAAAATATATATTAGGCCTAATAATCAACAAGTAGCCTATAGAATGTATAAGTAAAAGTAAGACCTATGTACATGAATTGCGGTTTAATACTAAACCTCATATCTTGATTTGTGGCCTCTGCTCCCCGGTGTCTCTCAGAAGAGGTTACTAAATCTAATAACCGCCTTGCTGACTCAATAATGTCATCCTGACTAACGTTACCCTGTAATCACAAATGCAGCACAGAAAAAACAAAGGAAGGATATAACAAATCAGTAGTACAAGTATAATATACATTATTTTAAGATAATCAGACAGGCTATAGCGCCAAAATTTATGTCAAGCATTATCTTAGCGGCCAAGCCGTTCTTCTTATAATTGATTCATACTGTTGGTCGTACAGCACACCGTACCCCGGTTATAGTCGGATTTCTCGTAACCCGTAACCAGACCCGGGGAACTCCATCAGTTCCCCGGTTACTTGTGCATGTAAACAGCATAACCAGGTTACTGTCGGGGAGATGCGTCTGCGCATGCCCCGCTAAAGCCGCTGCTATGGTCATTACGCTGCGGGTTTAATAATGTCCATGTAAACGCAATAAATAAACCGTGGCCACTCTATAATGTGTATATGTCCAGGGTTCAACATAAAAAAATGTCCCTACTGGCCCCCTGGGCCATTAGATCAGAGTTTTACTGGCCACTTGTGTATTTTCACTGGCCCAGCTGACAAAAATTAAAATAGGCCTAACTATTTTTTTTAACCTAAATTTTGATTTATTAAATTAATTTCGGGTATTACAGTTTTAGTTTCTTGTGATCAGAGAAGTAAGGATAGGATGTAATCATACCTACTTACTGTTTCGGCTGTAGCTTCAGCGTTGTCAGAGCTGTCAAAGCGTCTTGGTGTGACGTGTCTTAAAACAGCTGACAGGGCCGGGAAACCTTTCAAAATAAAGTTCCCCAGCCCAGCCGTGCCCGTCCTCCGCCCTCACGCCGCCGGTGGAGAACGGTGTCCCAGGTATGTGGGAGACACGTTACACCAAGACGCTTTGACAGCTCTGACAACGCTGAAGCTAACTCACCTTCGACATGCAACATCAGAGCAATATTGTGTCCCGACGTCGACACCGAGCGACCGTCTTTTCCAAAGAGAGGAAGGGATGTTCGGATTTGATTGTGTGGTAGGCAGCATTGATGAAAATAAATATGTATGCGAGTTAAAAAGAAGTGGTTTACGTATTTCTGATTTGATTTGGCTTTTCGTGCATTTGGTTTAACACATGTAGTAACAGGAGAGAGAGACAGTGGAGCGAGAGAGAGAGAGAGCTGGGTGAGCGACATTCACTTTTAACGGGACAGAGAGCGGCGCACCGCGCTGTTAAAGCTCGTCTACAGCAGATAAACACAAACAAGTCAGGCAGGGATCATATAATAACTATTATTTTTCCTATTAAATAGTGGCCCATCCAAAATTGAAATCCTGGCGTTACCCATGCCAGTCACTGGCCTGTTCGAAAAAAAAAATCCGAACGTCATCTCGTTTAAGTTCCACTTAGTTTATTTCCAATAAAGTCCGTGAATGTACACATGTCAGCTGTCTATTACTACATCTTACAGTAACAAACTACACCGATGGCATATAGAAGAGTTTAAACACTCACCGAAGCACCATTGTTGGACATGGCTAGTCACTGTGCTAGCTGACAAGTCAAAGCTGCATTGGTGTCGGTCACTCCCGCACGCTCCTGATCTTGAATCTGGAATCGATTGCTCCTCCTTGGATCCCCGGATGTTGCAGTTGAATTTTTTGAGCTTGAATTTTTGAGGTTGAATTTTTGAGGTTGAATTTTTTGAGGTTGAATTTTTGAGGTTGAATTTTTTGCGGTTGAATTTTTGAGGTTAAATTTTTTGAGGTTGAATTTTTTGCGGTTGAATTTTTTGCGGTTGAATTTTAAACGTTGAAAAACATTTAAATTCATAATTTCCATGCATAAATATTCAGTGCTAGAAATTCAATGTCTTTTTTGTTTCAAATCCCGATGAGACAGATTTAGCTAGAAATTCAATGTCTTTTTTGTTTCAAATCCCGATGACACAGATTTACTTCCATACTAAACGTCCTGGCGGACATTAAAAAATACTGGGCCTGAATCCCATCAATTCCCCGCATCAGTGAACGTTAGAAACGTACTGGCATCGTCACGCCGTACACGATTGAGGGGCCATACAGATAATCTACATGGCAGCGCTGCCTCCCTGCGTAATCTTAAAATCCACAAACATCGTTCACCAGGGGCGGTTCTAGGATTGAAAGAAAGGGGGGGCTTAGCGCCAAGGATGCTAAATGTTTGTCTAAACCTAACCCTAGACATAATTTCAGGGTCATTGTGAAATTTGACAATACAAATATGAACTTTTCTCAAATGCAGAGAAATAATTCTCAATGAATCGGATGATATAGCGCTATGAGGGACATTATGACATTAAGTCTTCACTAGCATTAACTGATTATATGCAACAGCATTCCATAGGCACCGATATTATTGTTTTTAAAATACTAGAGATAGGTATTAATGCAAAGAATAGAGAGCTGTCGATAGTAGTTTTTACATTTCAAATTTGCTTGTTCAGTCTTGCTCACTGGAGCTATTTTCTAACAAAATAGCTAGCTAAGTCGTTAACATTGCTCATTACAATATTCCCTTTCATTTGCCTCAAGTAAACCTAAATTTAAGCAGGTAACAATTGTTAACAACTACAGAGCCACATTCTGTAACTACCTGCACTTAAAATGTCACTCCGTGCCTCATTTACTATGAGCTAAACTCCTTGGCTGTAATCCTACTGTCTCGATGAGAGACGTTACTTGGCAGGGTGAGAGTCAGCGCAGCAGCACTCCCCAAGGCCCTAGTGCCCGGTTTTATTGTTAAGTATGATGAGAGGCTATTGGATCGTAATTTGAAGGGGGAGAAAACATACAAAACAGAAACGCACTCGCATATGTAGCACGTTAGAGTTATAAATAACTTTAACGGGGAATTCAGCCCCCTAAAATTGTAGAATACCGAGCACAGAGTATTTTCATGACGTTTAAATACAGACTTATAAACTCTGGAGCGAACAACAATATAAATTAATAGATAAATTAAATCATTCTTTATATTATATCGATTCGCTCAACTCATCGTTCCCATAAAATAAATTCAAATAAAAATAATCTATGAACATGTTTACTTACACGTTAATGCACAAACTATCCCCAGTGGCGAGATTATAGGTACACCGCGATCTGATCAAGGTGCAAGCACAACAGCTGACTTAATTTTAAATCGTCAGACGCGTGTCCCCGAGAGGTCCTGCGGTTTTCATCTGCTGGATGATCCCCCCCCCCACGATAGTTCCACGGAGTCAGGCACAGCCTCTCTAAATAAACGCTTCAATCATTCGATGTCCCGCAGTCCGAATTAAAATAAATAAATCTAACCGTACAGCATATGACAATAAAGTTGAATCTAATCTAATATTCGCGACATAAATCCTCCCATGCAGCTAATACGCCACAAATAAGAGGCTGCTTTCCTCAGCACTTCGCGGTACACATCATCTCTCATGAAATTCCATTAACTATTCCATCCATGGGACTCGAATGTCACGCATAAGGTGCCGATCCGACCTGTGTCTGGCCCCATCTGCACAATCACATGTCACAATCACAATCAAAATAAATCAAAATAATAATATATTTAGCAGTGCATCTGACTGATCATCTGCAGTTATTCACAAATGTACTCCATCTGTGAGTTTTGGGGGATTTTTAAGGACAATGGCTGCATCCTGGCCTTCTCAATTGGTCCTGTATTCCTCTCTGCGGAAACCTCCTCTCTAAAAGAAAACATGTTTCTTCACCAGCATAAACAAGTTTAATTAAAGCAAACTCTTGCCCGCACTCTACTCAGCTCTTGCGTACAGAATAGGAGATGCAACTTCTTCAGCCTACCAAGGTATTCCCTTGGCTCATTAGAACAATTGGGAAGATTATCTTCTGCCTTCACTCCCCATATCCGCCCTTGCATAAACACACTCCTTTAATCAAAGTTTGGAAACCTGATGTCAGCAAATGCATATAACTGGAGGTGGTTCTGGATTATCTGCTCACTCTTTGAGTCATGTTAGCTTTACAGTAAAATCCTCTTTAAAACCGACACCTGGGGACTCTCCTCACTACATACCTACACTACACTGGGTCGGAAGGACCCTTACGTGTGAGCGGCGTACGTGCACCCTATAATTACTTCAGGTCCAGCGGACCTTATTATTTCAGTTCATCACATGCGTTAACTTTTGTTATGGTGGCCTTGCCGAATTGCATTTCGGTGAATTTAATTTCATCCGGCACAGACCGTAATTTCGTCGGTAAAACGATCTTATCATTCATGTCGGTCCTGGGTGACCGTTTAAAGCCTACACATTCCACTCACCATGGCTCTAACTCGGTCAGTGAACCCTTAAGTTACAGGTAGCCATGCCCTTTATTTTCCTTTAGCGGTGTGGCGAACCGCTTTAATTTCTGTTCGTCTTACGACTTAATTTCTGTTGCGGTGTGCCGTGCCGTTTTTGCATTTTTGTTGTTATTTACTTTTATTTTGATCTTGGATCTTAAAAAATTTCATTTGGTCAAATTACCTTTTTATTTATGTTGGTCCCCCGCGACCGTTTATTCAGTTCCACACATAGGCCCTACTCTCCCATGGCTCCTCGGTCAGTGAACCCTTAAGTTAAGGTAGCCATGCCCTTTGTTTCTTTTGGCGCTCTTATTTACCTAAGGCGCTTTAATTTCTGTTTGTGTTACGACTTAATTTCTGTTGCGGTGTGCCGTGCCGTTTTTTGCATTTCTGTTGTTATTTATTTAATTTGATCTTGGATCTTACAAACTCATTTTGGTCAAATGACCTTTTCGTTTATGTTGGTCTCTGCGACCTTTTATTCATTTCTACATTTAGGACCTACACTCACCATGGCTTGACTCGGTCAGTGGACATCCACTTAAGCTTGCCATGCCCCTTAATTCTCGGGCGGTATGCCGACCCTCCTAATTCTCGTTCATCGTGCGACTTCATTTCGTGTCGCGCGCTTTCAAATGTTTTCAAAATCGTATTTATAGTGGTTGCTTTATCGTCATGTAGTTACCGTCATATATTATTGATTTAATTATGCTTTACATTTTAGGTCCCTGTTTATACTCGTGAATACCGCTTCACTTACCCCATATCTGTCCACTCGGGGGCGTAGATGCACTCCAACGAGTCATCTTTATATTTTACCTGATAAATGTATAACAATCATTGTTTTCCAAAGTATGTATTATCCTCTAGGATACTACAACACAAGGTAAGACTCACCAGTATCTCACTTCCCCTGATCTACATTCTTCGTCTTCCTTCTTTTGGGGGTATTCCTGTAAGACGTTCTGCTCCACCCCCTTCTAATCCTGATGACATCACACAGGGGTCTAAAATGCCAAAGACTATAAATATTTGCATTCTCTGTGCACTGTAAAAAATAAACTCGTTTAAGTAAAAACCAAGTCTCTCCTGATTTAAATGGAGTTCAGCGTAAGTTCAGTAAGGAAGACTTAAAAACCCATTCAGATCAGCTGACTGCGGGCGGTCCTAAATATCGGGAATGCCCATGGGAGGGCTTAACCTGTATGCGTCAGCTGATCGTAGGTGTTCCCAATTATCTAATCAGGCCCGCGCTGTTTCCTTCATCCAGTCACACAGCAGCTGTCAAACTTTAAAAATCCCTTCTCTTCTCTTCCTCAGCAGTGTCGATGCAGTGACTCGCACAACCCCTCCTCCACCCCAATCTCCTCCAGTCCTGAGAAGAACATTCATCACCTCTTCCGGATCCCAATGACAACCGATCACGGCCTAAGGTGGCAGCTGACTGCCTGACAACAGACTTGTTACTCGTGGCATCCATTGCACTTCTGTCCGTCCTGGAAGAGGGATCCCTCGCATGCGGCTCTTCCTGAGGTTTCTACATTTTTCCCTCAAGAAGGGTTTTTTCGTAGTTTTTCCTTACTCTTGTGAGGGTTAAGGACAGAGGATGTCACACTTAGGAAGTCCAATAAGACAATGCTCATATATGGACCATCTAAACAAACGATTGACCAATGAACCACCACCAGTGTCTAGACCCCGGGGGGTATTCCTGTAAGACGTTCTGCTCCACCCCCTTCTAATCCTGATGACATCACACAGGGGTCTAAAATGCCAAAGACTATAAATATTTGCATTCTCTGTGCACTGTAAAAAATAAACTCGTTAAAGTAAAAACCAAGTCTCTCCTGATTGAACTGGGATCATGTCGGATATCTGTGTGATGACTTGTTTACGTCCCTGGAGTTTCTCATTAAGATGAGCGAGATGCTCGGTTATGGCACACAACATAGCAAAGTCACACAGCCGGTTTGGATCTGATAGTTCAGGCAACAGTTTTCCTTTGCTCTGCATGAAAAAAGCAATTTCTTCTCTAAGCTAAAAAAATCGTATGAGGACTTTGCTCCTGCTCAGCCACCTTACTTCGGTAACTGTATCTGGTCGGGGCACACCTTCAGCATGCACTGTTTTAAAAATGCACCCTCTGAAAAAGACTTTGAAGCTCGGGTGATTTCTTCAGCCACTATAAAGCTGGCTTTCACTGCTGCATAGTTTTTGGCCGTAAGTTTTGGCCATAGCTTTTGGCCGTAGCTTTTGTGAACACATTCTGCTTCGACTGCAGTCTGCCTTTTAATTCTGCTGCAATTCTTTGTTTTTCTTGGAGGATGAATTGAGCATACTTAGCTCCGTGTTTGGTGTCAAAATGCCAACGTAGATATATATTCTTTTATGACCAACACCACCTCATAACATACAAGACATACCGTTTTTTCACCTTGAAGTACAAACAGGTATTCGTTTTCCCATCATTCGTGAAACTGCCTTCCTTGTGCATCAATTTATCTGTTCTTGGTGTAACAGGATCAATTCTTAATACAGTTTTATTAGTGTTATTTTTCCCGTTCTGCTGATATTTTAATTTACTTAACAGGACAGTGATTCCTATAGGTTGCAGGGATTTGGCGACGTCTATTTAGGGACAGCGTAGCGCGCCCTCTCTCTCCACTGCCGGTCCTGTGTTTGTGAACGCCGGGTTCACACCGGACGCGGAAGCGACGCCGAAGCGAGGCGTAAGCGCAGCGCCAATCCTCTGGCTCCCATCCACTCCCATGTTAAATCGTTGTGCTGAACACACCGGAGGCTGAAGCGTAGCGTTGCGCCGCGGCTGCCTAGCGCCGTGCAGCGATCTTTTCGGCGTCGAGTCTATTTTTTCCGCTAGACGCGAGCGTATCGCGACAGGAAACACACTGAAAAATTATTTTAAACGATATTGACGACATATTTTATACGATATAAATGATCAAATATGCATCCCATACTTTGTATTCACCTTCTGTTGTCCAGGAGTTTTAATTTTACCACTTTTACCGACCACATTATTAAATGTCCCCCTCTGCCCATCCACTACAGCCACACAAGCAGTCATAATGATAAAAAGAGAGAGGGGGGGGGGGGGGGGGGGACTACGTATTCTCCACATAGGCGTGTCGGCGTCACCGTGGATGCACGCTGTCTCTGCTTTATTTTAATGAATTAAAGGTATGAGAGAAGGATGTGTTTTTATGTTTGTAAATGTTTTTAAATATTATAAATGTGTTTTTAAATTGTGTGATCTGACTATGACATGTTTGTTTCATAGGGCTGCCTCCAGCAAAATAGTTACGGTCACTGTTTTTTCCCACTTTAGATTTCATTTAGATTATTTGGTTTGATCATTTGTTTCTTTGTGTTATTTTGATTTGTTCTATGGCAAGGTGCAATATATATGGTTGACTGGGACTGTGCAATTCAGTGGTAGTGACTTGAATGGTGGTGAATTATTGGCTCTATAAAGTAGAGGCCCTCTTTTATCATTTTGTTGTATATCGTTTGCAGTGATTTTCTTAAAGTGTGTTATGTTTGGTTTTTAATGCATGATATTTTAGCATTGTACAATTGGGTCTGGAGCCTCTAATTTCTCTCTTTTTTAAGCTGTCATTTATATCAAGTCCAGGCCAGCTTTTCCAACCTTTGCACATGTCACTTTACTGTTTGAGCAGTCTGTTTTAAACCATTTGCATCTATTAAATAAATTGTATTTTGTTCTGATATCTCAGCCTCCCGTCCCGTCTTATTCTGGATACTTGTTGAACCGAATTGACATTAACTGTCATCAGTAGAACCATTTTTAATCACTACACATGGATGACATTAAATTAATAATTGAAGTGGAGAAGTACAGTGAGTTGTATGATCCTCGGAACATGTTGTATAAAGACAACACTAAAAATGACACATGTTGGGACGTGGATGCAGTTCATTTTGGAGCAACAAGTAAGTATATGCTTGAAAAAACTTATTAAATGCCGTTATTACTGCAGGCTGATAACAGCGGCGCTTCTACGTCGCTACCGCGCCCAGTGTGAACCGCCAAGCGCCGGCGCTTTAGGGATTAGCGATACCGCCTCGCTTCGGCGTCGCTTCCGCGTCCGGTGTAGTGCAGCGTGGCCGCAGCAGGTGCGGACGCAAATTGTTTGTTGCGGTGAGTTTGCTGAAAGTAACTTTAATGTCAACGGAGATCACTCAGAAAACGTTCGGCAAATATTAACCTTTATTCTGTCCCTATAGCCAGCGTACAGCTTTGTGAGTTTGGCTGAGACGGTATCAGCTCTGCATAAACGCGCGCTGTAATCTTCAGTCATAAGAATAATACTTGTAAGTAATGCGGCGGAACAATAACCAGAGTCTTCACTATTGTTTCCGTGACATTAGGTTAAGTTGTCTTTTCCTGTTTTAGAAATTGTCGTCAGGACAATAAGGAACGGCGTGGGTCTCTGCGTTATTTTAATGAATTAAAGGTATGACATGATTTTTTTTATTTTTGTAAATGTTTTTAAACATTTTGATAACTGGTTCAAGTTTGTGACCTAAATATAACATGTTTGTTTTATAGGGCTGCAAAATATTTAAGGTCACTGTTTTTTCCACATTTATATTTAATTTAGATTATTTGGCCTTGTTTAGATTTAGTTTATTTCTTATTAAATGGTTTGATTATTGGTTTCTTTTTTTTTTTGTTTTATTTTGTTTTGTTCTATGGCAATGTGCAATATGGTTGACTGGGACTGTGCAATTCGGTGGTATTGACTTGAATAATGGTGAATTATTGGCTCCATAAAGTCCATCATTTTGTTGTTTTATATCGCTTGCAGTGTTTCTTAAAGTGTGCTGTGTTTTGTTTTAATTCATGATATTTTAGCGTTTTAGAATTGGGTCTGGAGCCTCTAATTTCTCTTTAAGCTGTCATTTATATCAGGTCCAGGCCAGCCTTTCAACCTTTGTACATGTCACTTTACTGTTTGAGCAGTCTGTTTTAAATAATTTGCATCTATTAAATAAATTGTATATTTCTGATATCTCAGCCTCCCGTTCCGTCTTATTCTGGATATATGTGTTGAACCAAATTGACATTAATTGTCATCTCTGAACCATTTCAAATCACTACATTGGTTTTGTGTACATTTCTCATTTCCACCTGTGTATTGAACGCATAGCTAGGCTACTGGTGAGATACTGTTACCTTGGCGGGTGCATCGAAATGCATTGTGGGAGATGTAGTTTATGGTCAACGTGCGCTTTTAAGCAGCATACAGTAAACTTATTTTAATACAATAATGCACCAGCTCTCGCAGCTTGAGTGACACATGTGGTGTAAAGGAAACCGTGTTTCACTGTTTTTATGAGTGTCACCGTCTCTCTGATTTGTTTGTTTTTACAAGTTTATCGGTTTTAAAGAGGTTTTCAACAAGCACATTTTTATTTATAGTTTTAAATACACTCGCCAACAAAAGCACAAAAGCCAGCTTTTAAACTCTGTTTTAGGGCAGGTTAAGATGGCCTTGTACATAACCAGGAAGAGGAAGGTAGAGCAGAACCTCCACATTGAGTTGGTCTGTGTCAGAATGATTAGATCCCGACTGTTGGTTGATTTAAGTTTTTATAAAGCAGCAGGTGATCTGGACTCTTTTAATGATCTGTGGTATTTTGAAGATGTTTTTATTTTTAACTAAATGTGAAATTTAAATAATTTATTAGGTGCTTCAATGTGTATTGTCAAAAATAGTACCCAATAAAGTTGTTTTCAAAATTAAATTCTCTCTCTCACACGCACACACAGCTGCACCACAATGGGCCAAAGTGAACTCAAAGGGCACATTTGATAGCAGTTCTACAAACTTTATCTAGGCACTTGGATGAATGTTTTATCTGAAAATGTAGACAGAAATAAATAACTCTGTAATGTTTCACAGGATCATAATTAAATAACTTAACAATTAATGAAATTGCATATAAGATTGTAGTGAAAATTGGTCAACAAACAAGGTTCTGAGACAAGTTGTCTTTGTAAGTTTATTTGTAAAAGCTTTCTGCAGAAAGGATCACACAGGCAAGGTGGTGGCTGCAAGTGAGATGAAAGTTAAGTGTCTGTGCTCATGTGCATACAAATGCATCCTAAATGTGTTGAGAGGAAATTATGTGATGTATGGTAAGGGTGTTTGTCTGTCAGCTTAGTTCTTCGAACAAAGTACAAACGCAGTCCAACCACAGAGTACAGCAAAGGTCCCTATAGAATTCAGGTGACTTCATGATCAACTTCTGCAAGACATGAATAGACAATGGGCTCATATGCTTCATATATTTGTATTCATATTCTGCCGCAACCAACTCCTCCAGGATTTCAACTGACTTTATAATAGGAGGTCAGGTGGAAAGGTCTGTAGACACTGCGGAGCAACTCACTCAGAGATTTGTGCTCACACATAATTGTCATCCGGAGAAAAAATACGGAGGAACTGCAGATGTAGTTCAGTAGCTGTCTGAAAGCAGCTTCACATCAACACCTGCATATGGAATTATAACACATGCTGCTCTGTCTTTCTTTAAATAGAATGTTGCAACTCTCAAGCCTCTGCTTTTAAACTCTGTGAATTCAATTAAAAAAATGAAAACCCAAGCTGAAGCATAACATGGTTCATCATATGTATATAGCACTTCGGTCAACCAGTACTGTTTTTAAAGCTCCTCTCTTTCTCTTTTCTTCCCCTCAGCCTCTCTTATTTCCACACCTGCTTTCAGACATTCCTCTGTGCTCCTTCATGCTTCTACACATAAGTATCATCAGGAACCATCTCCCTCTGTGACCATAGCCTCAGGCTTGATATGAGATTAATCCATACAAATTGACTGTGGGCCCCACCATCACTTACTCTAAGTTCCATGGTGGCCATCATCCTGGCAAATGAAAACTGCTGACAGAAGGAGCAATGGCTTTTGGCATGAAAAGACGACTGAATACTGCTCATTCTGACAAGACAAAGACATCTTAGCACCTGTAAATATTGCTGGTAATATTGCTGGTAAATATTTTCTCCAGCAGGGGCTATATCAAAATCGAAAACATACATACCAAAAATCAAGCAAACGTGTATTAAGGTATCTCCTGAGCTGAATGAGCATTTGTATATGTGTTTGTTAAGTCACTAGAGTGAGAAGTGACAGGATGACCACACTCATCAGCCCCAAGCTCTTTGAGCTATGATTGAGTGATTTTCAGTGAATTAATTCAGTACTAAGTGAATTACAGCCTCCAATGACGCTCAAATTCAATGGTAAATGGTATTGTATTTATATAGCGCTTTTCTAGTCTTGATGACCACTCAAAGCGCTTTACATTACAGTTTTACATTCACCCATACATTCATACAGTGCATCTATTCACAGCACTTTGTTATTCTATGGGGGGGCCTTTCAGGGTTCAGCATCTTGCCCAAGGACACTTCGGCATGCAGATGGGTCAGACTGGGGATCAAACTGCCGACCTTCAGGTTGAAGGACAACCACTCTACCCCTCAGCCACAGCCGCCCCTCAACAACTCATCAAGCTGCAGATGTATCTCAAACATTGTTTCAATTAATGGAACACATCCCTCTGCTGCCACATGTTGTGTGGTGGGATGTAATGCTGTTGAGGCACTGGAGAAATGCACCAACAACCCATTTGTTTTTTGGGTAGGGGCAAACAAACTGAAGCCAGACTCAACAAAAACAACAAACAATATTTCAATCCTGTAGCCTTCACCAAACTGCTGAGCAATGCGGTCTGTCGCACAAATGTAGTGTCATTGGTCCTCATTCACTATATGTTCACAGAGTTGTTCTTGCACAAAATAAGTGCGTCCGCAGGATCGCTGCATGATTCATGACACGTGCACACAAGCCTATTTTGTTCTCATCACCTTGCTTATGTTTATGAATCAGAATCCTTCAAAATTGACAGGCGGATCACCGCTGTCTGTAGGAGCATACTGCCACGCGTCTATTTATCTATATAAAGACAACCTTTTAGAGTATCATGAAGAGGGCATTGTTATTAAGTTAAGTTATGAGATGGACCCAAAAGGTAAAAAACACAAGAATTTCACAACAGAAGGTCGGAGCATAACTCTATACTAAATATGTATAAATATACTTTTATAAGCTCTGTCACATTTTTTATGGCAACCAAAAATCAGTTAAAATCCAACTCCAGACAGAATTT
This sequence comes from Platichthys flesus, assembly GCF_949316205.1. NCBI lineage: Eukaryota > Metazoa > Chordata > Actinopteri > Pleuronectiformes > Pleuronectidae > Platichthys > Platichthys flesus. The sequence continues at coordinate 1,317,762 of NC_084948.1, read as the reverse complement.
CGTGGCACTAGACATTGTAGGTAGTGACCAATCGAATATAGAGCAATAAACAATTTAACATAAGCCAAAAATGAAGCAAAACCTGCAAGCTAGTTTAGGCAGCCAGCTTGAGCTGCGCTGCTCCAATCATGTAGAATCATGTGACATATCTCACTCTCCACAACCATCTATAATACACACACACAACTTATTAGGTGGTCTATTTAAGCAGAGAGAAATTTTCCCATCTTCCCTTTTGCTCGCAATGCTGCTGCAGTATTGCTACCAGTTGCTCCAGCCCATCCACGCCAGTATCCACCTGTAGGCTCTGACTCACACACTATACAATCAAATAATAGAACTAGTATAAAATAGAATATCAAAATAGGAAATTATGTTTATATATCTAAATATATATGACCAGCTGAGGAGAAAATAAAACAGATGTGCAAATATGCAATTATGTCACAGTGCTAGTTTGATGGAGTTATTGCAGTTCAGAGGAGTTTAAAAGTCTTATGGCCTGGGGGATGAAACTGTCTCTGAGCCTGATGGCGCGGGCCCGGATGCTGCGGTACCGTCGGCTAGATCGCAGCAGGCAAAAATGTTTTTGGCTGGGGTGAAAGGGGTCTTTAATAATCCGGCTGCTCTTCTTCCTGCACCGCTGGGTGTAGAGGTCCTCTATGGATGGTAGCGCTATCCTGGATATGTGCTGGGCAGACTTCACCACCCTCTGTAAAGCCTTACGGTTCAGGGCGGTGCAGCTGCCATACCAGGCGGTGATGCAGCCAGTCAGGATGCTCTCTATGGTGCATCTGTAAAAGTTGCAGAGAATCCTGGAGTCCATGTGGAGCTTCCGCAGCCTGCGGAGGAAGAAGAGCCGCTGTCTGGCCGTCTTTCTGATGGAGTCTGTGTGATGGGTCCAGGTCAGGTCATCAGTGATGTGGACCCCGAGGAACTTGAAGCTGCTGACTCGCTCCACCGTGGCCCCGTTGATGGAGAGGGGGGCGTGTTCTTCTCCTCGTCTCTTCCTGTAGTCCACGATCAGTTCCTTCGTTTTGCTGATGTTGAGATGGAGGTTGTTGTCCTGGCACCAAGATGTCAGGGCTCTGACCTCCTCTCTGTAGGCCTTCTCATCGTCACCGGTGATCAGGCCTATGACAGTGGTGTCATCAGCAAACTTAACGATGGTGTTGGAGCTGTGGGTGGCCACGCAGTCATGCGTGAACAGGGAGTACAGAAGAGGACTGAGCACGCAGCCCTGGGCGGCCCCGGTGTTGAGAGTCAGGGTGGAGGATGTGGTGCTGCCGATCCGCACCGCCTGTGGTCTGCCCGTCAGGAAGATCAGGCCAATCACGGAGGGCGATGTTGAGCCCAAGGTCTCTGAGCTTGGTGACGAGCTTCAGGGGCACGATGGTGTTGAATGCTGAACTGTAGTCTATGAACAGCATTCTCACATATGTGTCCCTCTGATCCAGGTGGGAGAGGGCAGTGTGGAGGGTGAGGGAGATGGCATCTGCAGTCGACCTATTTGACCTGTAGGCAACCTGAAGAGGGTCCAGAGAGTCAGGGAGGGAGGAGGTGATGAATGGTTGGACCAGCCGCTACTGGGCGGTAGTCGTTCAGGCAGAGGATTTTTGTTTTTTTGGGAACAGGGACAATGATGTTCTTCTTGAGACATGCGGGGGCTACAGACTGGAGCAGTGACAGGTTGAAGATGTCTGTGAACACATCTGCCAGCTGATCAGCACACACCTTGAGAGCTCGGCTGGGGATCCCATCAGGTCCAGGTGCCTTGCGTGTGTTTATCCGGTTGAGGGATTTCCACACGTCTGCCCTGGATATGACTGGGGGGCAGCGGTCCTCCTGGGCCTCTTTGATCTCCGCAGCCGGGGAGTTACTCTCAAAGCGTGCATAAAAAGTGTTCAGGTCCTCTGGGAGAGATGCAGACACCACATCAGCACTGCTGGTCTTGGCTAAACCTCTTCTACTATTGCAATAAAAGTTTGAAAGTTGAAAGTGAGTTGTCTGACTGAACTGTTAGTTTACGATAGAGAATATGAAGTTAAGTTGAAGCGCTGTAAGTCTTGTTGCTTGACAGCACCAAGACTGACAGCACCGTTACCTCTGAAAAACGCTGTTGCCCCTGAAAAGCAATGAATCCTGGAATACGTTGGACTGGGGCAGGACCCACCCACTGGAATCTGTTTCTTGGGAATGGAACGACACATCCGTCTGCCACATTTGAAGGAGCCTTCACAATTTGACAGTCTAGTCCAGCTACTGTGACGCAGCTGCAAGGATGCAGCCCCTGAATTGAGATACAGCTATGGCCACATATGTGGCCCAGCCATTTTGTGTCCCCTATAATCACATCTGTATTTGGTTGGCTCATATTTGTATTTGCAGTGCATGTGATGTCAAATTGATAGCTTTCTTCATTTGTATGTTTTGTCCTGTGTTCTCTAAGGGCCACAATACTTTTTCTTTTTCCATGGTTTGTACAGGTTATACTGGAAGTTAACCAATTGAAAAGCATATTCAAAAAACGACATTACGAAATGCTACACATAGCGATAAAGCTAGCCTATCTCACATTCCAAAAGGTTGTAGTTCACAAACTGTTCTAATAAAACTACTACTACAGATAGTTTATGTAATATGTTGGCTTTAAAGAATGTAACTGCCATCTAATTAAACTGGAACTAACCAGTTATTTGTAAATAATAATATCATTATACTGATTCATCTGTCCAACAGCCCAGCTGCTCTGGATTCGGTCTTTCCACCACATTTTGGAAGCAAGGAGTTGAACTGGACAAACTTTTGGCAATGTAGTGTATAAAATGCATGTGTAGAATGAGAGTAACCTCGATTGCATACATAATACAGCAGCAAAAAAAGTGTTCTTGGGTTTCTTCAAAGTCGCTATATATACATATTCAAGTTACTATTATTCTAATTCAAAATACTTCTCATACAGATGTCAGTTAGCCACTGTTTGTCACCTAAGACATAATTAACACAACACGTAACATTTCCCAAGTTTAATCGTCGATGAATGAAAAAACACCGAAATGTTTTGGTATTCACACGGACACCATGAATTCTAACATAACCCCCTGAAGTTTAAACTGTGAAGATACTGAGGAGCCTTGAGACCAGAAACACCCATGAGCATGCACGCACATAGAAGACTTTTGGGGCAACCTCAACAGCCTCCCAGAATCCTCAGGAAAAGCTACGAAAAGAGCGAACACATCCAGAAGAGTACATCGCTCCTGATTAGTCGAACGTGCTCAGTGCGGCGGTGGAGTAAATGTGTCAGTCCCAAGATTCAGGTGAGATGGACATTATTTATTTCCTGGGTACCACTCAGTATGGAGGCTCCAAAATCATGTTTTATTGTTTTCTTCTATTTAGACAAACCCAAATAAAAGGCACATAAAAAACATTGGGCATATGTTTACATAATTATTCTCAATGGACATACATTTAAAAAAAAAATGTAGGAATGTTTTACCTTTCTGCTAATCAGAAAGCCTAGCCTTCGTATATACAAAATTACCATTGTTAATGTTCTAATACAAAAAGATTTATAAAAGGTTATTTTTTTCTTGCATGTCTGTCATAACTAACATGTCCTCTGAACTAAATGGTTTGTACAAAGATATACATTCATTTGCCTTCACATCTGCCAAATTCATCATACAAACTTCACAGAAAATAAGAATCATCTGCCAAATCATAGTTTGGCCTATAAATGGTTTGCTTTCACATTAGCTTGGAGTCAAATTAAAAACATAAACCACATGGTTGAATGTAACTGATACATTTATGACCTCGACTTTAAGATTGCAATTCATGTTTCAAGGTTGTTCTTAAAGCGAATATGATAACGTCACAATCATTAGCTTTAAACATAATAAAAAAACTAAAAGCTAATCATAATATTGTTTGGTTGCGAGACCGTGGCCATCAGCTGTCTAAAATGACGAAGGCTTCCTTCACAAAACTGTTCCATCATACAGCACATCTAGAGGAGGAAGCATTGACATGAGGAAAACTCTTGCAAAGTATTTCAGGCACACATGTTTACGGCCGAAGGAGAAGGACAAATGACGCCATATTCTCCTTTCATCCTAATTTTTTTAGTTTAGTTTTTTAGTGTTTTGTTTACATTAAGTCTCTAGTCTTCTAATATGGTTTTGAACGCAAACCTACTCTGGACTAGCTCAGTCATCCACATGCAACATTGGATAAAAAAAATAATAACAAAGATGGTTCATGAAATGGTTTCAAAGATCATAATGCCATACCACATCAGAGCATTTCCCTTGATGGACAGAGTTAGCATGCATACGGCTAAATTATTGAGGCAAAACAAAATGCAGATGTGGCCGGGTGAATTGTAAAACAAACAAAGATCATCGTCGTATCTCATTAAACTGAAATGCCCTTGATAAGTACCACGCTTCTGTAGTGTGCACATCCCACAGTTTGCTGCAGGTGCTTCAGAGTTCCTGCATTGAAAAAAGGCTGTCAACTACAAACAGGCCTCAGATCTACAAACTAATTATCTCTGTCTTTCTCACACACACACACACTCACTCAAACAAGTGCCCGCACACAAAGCCAGGGAACTGTGGGACAGTTTGAGTCTGGTGTAGGAACTGTTGAGGCTGAGATCACAAGACACCTGTGAACATGTCCAGGCCTTTGTTCAGTCACTGTCCATGAAAAACCTAGTATTCAAGTGAAGTGCACCACGTCTCCAGTAATTGTGAATGACACATCGCAGCCCTCACATCATCATTCTGACCTATTTCTCTCTAATGATTCCACTTCTTCAGAAGCTAAACTCAAATGATTCGGCTCATGTAACAAAATCTGGCAACTCCTCATTTCAAGTTGGAATTCGAGGGGCAGTATTAGACAATTTTTGCAACTTTCATTAACAGCCTATCAAATAATCTGACCCAAGTTTCTCAGTGATTGATCGAGTATGTGATTGCACATGCTCAATTCCGTCACTACAGACATAAAAAAAAAAAAAAAGGTCTCATTGAGAGATAAAGATTTGGGTTGAAGCAAGGGGGTGGCTGGAAGAACACGTGTTCAGCTCCGCTCTGGAATCAAATGCCCCCTCTTATGTTTGCGCCACACCCCAATACGACATACAACAGGGATCAGGATTCATTAGACCTGTCAGCCCTGATCAAGAGAGTCACTGGACCAGGTTGCTCTGTCTTTTTGCATTTGTCTTTGTGTGCCACTGTCATGATGTTCTAGGACTGAAAAATCACTTATCAGCTAACCTGCCTAATGTCTCCCAGATCCCAGTGAGAGCTGTTTGGATGAGGGGTCCTGTGTTCTGGTGTCCTCTGTTGTCTCCACTGAATAAGTTCAATCATCACACCCAGGTTATCAACCAATCTGTATCTTGGCAACATGGATAAAACTTCTACACTTTTGCTCTTTCAGGTACACCCAAGCGTTGAATACATTCTTTTTGATCACAGCCTCCATTTTTCCTTTTAAGATCAACCACCAGGATATACAAAAAACAAAAAAAAACATAAAATAACAAATGCAAGTGACCTCTACAGAGAATTCAGATTAAAAAGGACAATTGAAATTACCCCACCTCTTTATAACTGACACTTTCCCTGAATAGGCTCTAACCAACAATTAGTTCAGCATGCTGAAAAGTTGGATCTGTGTAGCTACAGCCTGACAAGGCTTAACTGTAACATAAAAGATAAATGAAAAAATATACAAGAGCCATACTTGTAAAATGTAAATCTATGAGTTTGTTTAAAACAAGAATTCATCTTGAGAAGCATTAGCAGATGACATGCACTTGCAAACATCTGTTTCTGCTGCTTTGTTAGTTTGGCAAGAATAACACTGAGAACCTTTTCAGATCTGGTTATAATAACGGTCTCTGGTGGTCCAAGCTAGTGTGTTTAGCTCTGATTTCATCAGTTCACCTGGCAATAAAATGCATGTCCAGTTATAATCATACATTTCTGTTCATGAAGACCAAATAATGTTGTTAGTCAGTGTGGGTCTACAGGAAGTTCTGTTATCCGTATAGGAATGTGGCCACATGTCCAACACTTCTCTAAATGTGCTGAGCAAACAGATCACCTGAAACAGATGATGCCAGGTCTGGACAGGGCCTGTGTTTATCCGGACAAAATAGTAAAGCTGCTTCATGCGTTTTAATAGTTTTTGGACAACAATGGAATTGTGTGATAGTGGAAGCACAAGCTCCTGTAAATCAAGCTGTAGCCTTCAACAGATGCTACTTGTTGGCATGTAAATTGTTGGTTTTTGGACTTTAATGCAATTGACTTATCAAAAGAAACTGTCACCTTTCTTATCCTTTTATTAGCCTTTGCTCATTTCTCTGTCCCCTCCAGGATGGACGGCCACACCAGTGGTGAATTAGTTCTTGCATTGCTAGCCTGTGGTAAGTCAAGAGGTTCACTCTCACAGGTAAAAGACATAAAAATAGTGTTTCATATTTACAAAGAAATGGTCAGTGTGTAAATTGTTGAACCTGGTTTAAAAGACTATTCTCAGTAACCCCCCTGAGTTTGACTGACAGTGATGGGATCCTATACCTGCTAAAGTAAACAACCTACCCAAACAAACATACCAAAATAGTTGACTTTGGAAATGCTTCCATAGCACACAAGTCTCATGAGCCACCTTGTAGCTCTTCTGACCTCTACAGTTACAAAGGTCCACAGTAATCAAAATGTCAAATCATTTGAATAATACTGTGATTTTAAAAAAGGGACACACAAGAGGACGTGCTTTCAATACTAGACACTTCCTCCTAGTTGTACCTTCAACTGTCATATCCTGATATAAATACATAAAAAAAGTCCTAACAAATGTCACAGATAAACTTATGTAGAATATCCAGCAGTGAGGAGTGACTGGTTCCCAAATATTTCAAAAATACAGACACGGTAGAAGCTGATGGATCTAACCAGCCTTTGAATCAACAGTGAAATCCAAAATAGCACTCACCCTTCCCCAAAGTGGAAGCTTTGTTCTTCTGTTGTTTACCTTTAAAATACATTAACTATTAAATACTGATAAGTCAGCTAAAACAATAGGAAAAAACATGAACATGAAAAAATATGCCTCAAGAGGAAGTAATTCATAACAACTCTGGCAATCGATTCCATTGACGCAGTTGCTAAACAATGCCTCAGGTATAGTTAAGTTATCGCACGTCATCCATGTTGGAAGTCAGATGGCCAGTTGAAGAAATAAATTTCAACTAGTCATTTTTACAAGACCCGAACCTTCATTGGCTGAAGAATAGTTAAAGAATTGTGGGGAAAGGGCTCCAAGGGCATTTTCACACCTATAGTTTGCTTTGGTCAGATTTGGTTGGTGAGTTTGTGAACTTGGCTAATTATCCTGTTCGTTTTCTATTCACACAGAAAATCTTGAGCGAAAATGCATCACTACAAACAACATCAAAACTCTTTCCATCTACTGGTCAGATGTTTTGGGGGCAAAAAGTAAGACTGTTGGGAGGTTTCTTGTTGCTAATCACTGGTCCAAGTAAGACCGATTTGCAGTTACTACCATTATCACACTAGTTGCTACAGTTTGTACATGGCATTCCAAAATGCAAAGCTCAAAGACCATGGTCAGACCACGTTTCCTCCACAAACATACCGCTCCAGAATTTGTTTGGGACCAGACAAAATCGACCCCCTTTCAAGGGTCTTGGTGGGGTAGATTTGGTGTGATCAGCATGTTCACAGCTCTCCAAACAAATCGTGCCACGAGTCAGATTAAACAGACTGAAAAATGTAGGTGCAAAAATACACTCAGAGGGCTAGACTCTAACAGCATATATTGTGTTAACTGCCATCACTGCTGCAGTGAGCCAGCTAACTGTCAACTATCATAGTAACACAAACTGCCCACGTTTGTAGAAAGTGGAGAGCAAGGAATAAAAAGAAGCAAAACACAGGTGAAAATGCAGCAGCTGAAAATGTATGAACTGCCCATCTAACCATTGTCTAATCAAAGTGTAAGAAAATGCACTTTTGGTTTTGAAGTTTTATGAAGTTCACGATTATTTGCCAGTAATGCAAGCAGGTAAACATATCATACTGAAATAAGGAGCATTATTATTGCAACATACTGTACACGAGTCTCAGGAAGGACGCAACATTTGAACATGTTGGCTGCAACTGTTAAATTTCTAAACAGGCTCCCCATGTCACCCCTCCTCTCACAGTTCCAGAGCAGATGAGAAAGCTCACCAGGTTCATTACACTTTGATCCTTTGTTTAAAGGTTTTCTAGTAATCTTTCAAAATATATAATTTGGTGGAAACCCTATAGTTAGAAAATCTTTGGTATAAAATTGTCCTTATTTACACAGAAACTGTATCCCATAAGGTCATGTTATGAATATGAAACACGTTCTCTAAAATGCTCTGCCGCCTTTGACACCATTCAGGTCAGTCAGGCAGTTAAGAGGTACGAAATTTAATGTCTATCCCTGTGTGAAAAGTTGACTTTGGAGAGTGGAGGCCATCACATCACCACATAAAAATCCCGTTATTACATGAAAACTGCCAACATTTGCCATAATAATGGCTCCTGCCAGTAAAGATCATTGGTTACTATTTTTGTGGTCGTATAACATTCATTATCACCTTTTAATTAAACGCACTATCAACCATTTTGAGAGACATTTCTTAGATTTGACAGGCTGATGTATTATTGGGCAGTTCAAACATTATCTGCTGTTACAGGGGCTAACACAGTTCTACCAAGGAGGGGAGGAAGGCAGGACTTGGGATAGAAAAGGCATGCTATCCATGGGGCGCATGGCAATGTTGAGTGGCCCGGTGATATTCATAGACATGGGAGAGGTGATAGCAACTGGGTGGGCAATATTCATGTGTGCTGTTGTTGGTATGTTGACAGAGGCCAGGTTCACTGGGCCGGTTATGGTAACAGGGTGCTGTAGGTTGATCGGTGACGTGATGTTGACCGTGCTGGTGGCGATGTTCATCTGCGCAGCGATGGTGATTGGGTGGCTGGAATGGCCGACCCGGTTCAAAGATGAAGTAATGGCTGCCGAGTTGCTGACCGGCGTTGTGTTGGAGTTGTTGTGCACACTGTTGGCATCTGTGTTAAGAAAAAAAGACCCAAGAGTCAATTTAGGGATTGTCAACCTTGTAGAAATGTGCTACCACTCCAAAACAAGGAAAGCCAACAGCCCTTTCAATTCTTGGTCATTTATAAGGGTCACAGAAAATGTGAATGTTATGAATACGTTATGTCAACTGTGGTAATATTGTTGAAGAAACCTACCTTTGTGAGAGTTGTCAATTAGGACTTGGAAGGAGTTATTTAAAATCTCTCCTACTGTCAACTCACCTGAGGGGTAAATTCAAAAAGCAGGATAAATAGACTAACCAGCTGTCTATTGTTTTTATTCAAAACTTTCATTTTAAACAGTTACACATTATAAAGGACATCTTAGTCTCCATGTTTGCCTGGATTCACACTACACTACAGGCCATATGAGATAAGGTCAGGGACAGCACATCACAGCCTAACTGTAACATTGTCTAGCCCATACTGAGGGCATCAGCTCACTGCAGAGTCATTTCTGATCCAATCAAGACTGGGAAGTCCCAGTCTTCAGACATGTTTGTTTCTATACTTTGTATTTCTCATTTCTTATTAGTGGTTTAAAAAGCTGAGCTATGAATCAGGTCAAAAAAAGATGAGATCTTGGTAAAGATATGGCATCTTATGTAAGGTCAGTTAGTGTGAATCTAGGCTGAGTGTTATGGTCCAGTTTGTTCTACTGATCCTGCTTCATGGAATTTAACCATACATTAGCATAATATGCTAAACAGCATCTTTAAATCAGAGAAACCTTAATGACACCAGTCCTCAGAGAAGATAAATGCTTCTGTACTTGAGTGACATGGTAAAATGTGAAGAAAAACTGGCCACGTGTATTTTGCAGATTTGCAGAAGTTATATTTGAGTGTTAAGTTTTTTTTTTTTTTCTAGCTACTGGATTACCTTTTCGTGGCCCTGAGTGGTTCCACTGCCAGTCACTTATGCCTATTCAGAAATACAGACACATATGGGGTTACAAGAGCACAGGGCAGCAGTGCCATCATCTGGGAGTCATCTTCAACAATTGGGCGTAGTCAGGTTGTTAGTTTTTTTTCCGGTCCCTACCGTTTTGATGGGGTCAAAAATACACACCAACATTTTTTTCCTATGATGTACATCTCTGAAAACAACATCTCAAGTCCAAATACCCAAAACATATACTCTATTGGCTTCATAATTGACCGTAGCTGGGAAATGTATTTTTTTCAACTCAGTTATGGTGCTTGACTCAACTGATACACTAAAAGCTGTCATGGTGAAGCTCTAAATTATGTTTCTGTATGAAGCTATGCCTCATTTCAAGCTCACTTTCCAGGGTTATTTCGACACACAAAACACAGAATACAATCACCAAAATCATGACATCTAATGCTTGACTGCTTATGAGGAAAACTATAGTAAGCAAGTCCTTCATTTCCATTAAGTTGAAGCAGTCCTAAAAACAGACGAATGGTCACAATCAGGGCAGCAGAGCCTTTTGTAGCCATTTGTTGTTCATAGTATGCGTCAGCCACTACACATTATTGTTTATTTCTAAAATGTTACAAAAAAATAACGTTTTTTTTTCTTCCAGTAGTTCAAATAGAAAATTATCAGAATAAAAGCAAAGATAATGGTAGGGGTGCTCGATTATGGAAAAAAAAAAAAATCATAATCCCGATTACTTTGGACAATATCTAAATCACAATTATTCAAACGATTGTTTATTATTCACACTTCTTCAACTGCGTCGGCGGCTTTTCACGCAGCTGTGTCGCAGGACTCTTTGTCATTCATGCTTCCCCAAGCTTCCCCAAGCGTTGCGCCCCTAACAAAGCAATTCCCCGCCAGAACATTAGGCGGAGTAATGATTTGTCGAAGACGACCTTAGAGACGCCTTCTTTCTTCTTCGTAGATTGTTTATTTACATAGCCACTGCAGCTCCTCGTAGCCTCTTTCTGGCAGACAAATCGGCCAGTCAGTGACGGGTTATACAAGTGATCATACTATCGGATCTCTTCTGCCAAGTGCTCTTCTATTTGGTCCATATTCGTTCTTCTAAATCTTCCGTGATTTCTTCCGGTATTATGGGGCATGAAACCGGAAACTAGACTCCGGACGGGATGTGGTAAGCAGACCAATCACAAGCCTTGCGGGCTGAGTGAGGCTCGCATCGTTTTGTCGTGTAGTTAGAAAAATTGGGCGACGCACGTAAGCATGTAAGAAGAGAAACATAAGCACGTAAGGGCCTGGAAGGGCTCTTGCGCTTGCGGGCCCGTGAAAACGCAGACGCTGACCGGCGCGGAGCAATGCGGGTCCGGTCTGAACAGCCAGGCGGGAGCGCGCTTGAGAATAGCGGTGCGCGACGCGGCCGCTTCGTGGTGTGCTGCTGCCCTCCCTGCTTTTTCCACTCGCGCTGTTTTTTTCACCGCCAATCACTACACACAACTCGCCTCCTTCACCTTACTGCTGCTTGAGAGTGAGTGCCAGTCAGCTGCGCCGCTGAATGCTTTGGGGGAAGGACTGAATTGCGCATGCGCGTTCAATAATCATTTCAACTCGATTATAGCAGTTTGGAGATCGTTTGACCCCATAATCGTAATCACGATTAAATTTTGATTAATCGAGCAGCCCTAGGTAATGGCGGGCTAAGATCCCTTAAACAATATTTGAGAATAGAAATACTTATCGTAATCTAGTATTTGTTCAGATCATATGCAATTTCAAATGTAAGCATGGAAAACCAGTCCCACCAGAGGAGCAAGGCCTAGAGCAAAATTAATCAGATCGTTAATCTTGTTGGTCCAAACATACTTTCTAAGTCATTTTGTAAAGTTTTGAAATTGTTTGTGGAAATGGCGCTATGCAACCATTTGTTAGATGCGCTACAGAAACATGTAGGTATGTAACGATTCTCGAGCCAAAACCAAAATCGCGGTCCAGACTTCCAAACTTTTGGTTTACTATACACGAAGACGGAATCGCAACACATCTCCCTGCCCAACCTCACACACTGCCAGAGCTGCAGGTGTTGCGCATATGTGTCCAATCACAACCCCACATAATCTGAATCAACACACAAGTGAGTAGTATCTTCAGAGCAATGAGTGTCGAGGTCAGATAGGATTATCTGTTTTACCTGCATTGTGTACACACACACGCACGTTATTTTTGTTTATTTTATTCATTGTTTTAATGCTGCAATTTATTTATTCAATGTATTTGAGAAAATTACTTCAAGTTTATGTTTCTGCTCAGTGATCAGTTGCGTCATGATCAAAGCAGAAGCAGCAGTTGGTTTGTACCGAGCTGGAGTTTATTCATTCTCCTCAACTCTGCTCTCCCTGTAAATAATAAACACTAATTATCAGAACCTGAGCAGGACATGAAGTCTCTTAGTGTTGTTTGATTCATCCCAGACTTTATGAGGCTACGTTTAAACATCATGAAAATGACTTGTCAACATATTGTGAGCATAACGTTAGTAAAAATGTATCCGTGTTTTTGGTGACTGATGGTGTTGATACAAAATAAGTGATGGGAAGGCAAAAAAGTACATTTTGCTAAAGAAAAAAAAAAAAAAGTATCGTTGGGAGGTTGTATCAAAGCATAGTTCAGTGACGTAGTACATTGTCGATTCATACATGTAGTTTAACTTTAATTGGATCCTCTTTCATCCCACTTCTCAAGGATCAGGAATTTTTAAACATTTTCAGCTAAGTTCAATTGTTTGTAGGGCTGAACGATTAATTGCATTTGCGGTAAAAATCGCGATTTGATAAAACGTGATTTTCTAGTCGCAGCGTGTGCGATTAAAACGTGCGAAAGAGAGTAGGGCACTGGGCTGCTGTCCTCACCCGCAGCAAGAGTGCCGCGGGACCACAAAACTCCTCTGATCCAGAAGATAGCGAAGCCAGCCTGCATCACCTACAGGGTTCTAAAGTCTTCGGCCGACGTGGTGGACTCACAGAGCGAGCTCATGCCACTGCTGACCGCGGTGCGGGTGGCGGACCTGAAAATCACTCCACGGAAAAGCAAGCCGTGCTCCGGGGCGGCGGGGCTCCAGAGCCCCCCGGTCACATACATGCACATCTGCGAGACGGAGATGTTCAGCATGGGGGGGTTCCTGCTGAGGCCCGGCGCCTCTGTACCGCTGCACGACCACCCGGACATGAACGGGAATCTACGGAGCTGCTGTTCCGCAGGCTGCCCTTCCAGCGCATCCAGCTGGCCCGCCGCATCCGCGGACACAGAGCTTAAACTGCTTCTGCTCCACTGACTATAACAATGCCGCTTTCCAACACTTATAAAAATTAATTCAATGTGGAAGTAATCCAAGTATTCAGAATACGTTACTCAAATTGGTTGGGCATGTATTCTGTAACTGAATACGTTTTCAAAGTATCCTTCCCATCACTGGAAATGTTACTGACTTGGGAGCAGTAAGACACCTACAATAAAAAAAAAAAGTGCAATCCTTGTGTTTGTACTTACAATGACTTTGATTAAATTACTTAAATGCAGACTGATTTGTTTTTCTTGTTGCTGTAATGAGCAGTTAAATAAAAATGTGGGAAAGAATATTGTACAGTAAATGTATCTAATATTGTGTTGGTCATATTTAAATCATTCATTATTTTTTTTTTGGGAGAAAAAAAAAAATCGCAATTAGATTATTTCCCCAAATCGTTCAGCCCTAATTGTTTGAGTAAAAACATTTATACTGAGTAAAATTAGAGCAATGGGAATGGTTTAGAACAAAAAGGCAAAGATTCAGTTCAGTAATGCTGTAACAGCAATGCAACAATCCCACTCCCTAGTCCCTCATCCACTGAGACAACTAGCAGCTCCGCAGACTGTCTGCATCTTCTAAACCAGGGGTCAGCAACATTTTTGACAATAAGGGCCAATGTAAAATGTTCTTGTTAATTAGTGGGCCATATCATTTTTTTTTTTTAATATCAACTTTTATTATTGAACTACAATATATCCAAAATACAGTCTTCTTATTCCATCCACATTGGCTATACCGTATCTATAAATAGAGCAACACTATAGAAACACGTTTACCTCATTATAATTGCAATAATAAGTTTGTCAATAACTCCACCAACCCCACTCATATTCAGATTTGCGAAAGCTTGCTTCAGTCGCATGGTTTTGGCAGTGGCAAATACTTAATGCCAATGTATGCTCCTCCGAGTCCGTTACGGACGGACGGACACTTTTTGATTTATAGTTCTCCGGTACTGATAACAATTGGGCGCCAGAACAGTAGGTGGCACAACGGAAGACGAGCTTAGAGAAGCCTGCCACATGAGTTCTCAGAAGAAGTCCACGTTCATTATTTACCTGCTCCCGGCTTTCACACACAGTGTACGATGGTAACTAAATAAAATAAAGTGACACCCAGCGGGTCAAAATGCTTATGTTATCAATTCTTAGCGCAGCGGTTCCCTGGTCTTGTTTCCGAACTGCGTTGCTAATTCCACTACTTGAAGTGGAAGCAGCTAGCTCCCCCCCCCCCCCCCCCCCCCAGCTTCCACACACAGTCAGCAGGGACTCTGGATACTAACTACTAACAAGTGTTTGCTTCTAACCTGTCAGTCTTTGAGAAACAGTGTCATGATAGCCGTGGAATTAGAGTCATGACAGCATGTTTTTGCACAGTTACCACCGCAGTTAGCGTTGTGGCTAGGACGCTAGCGCTGTTATGAAAGTTCGTTTTCATAGCCTGCTGGGAGGCTTCTTCTTCTTATTATTATTGTTTAATGGTGATTGGCATCCAGCTTATGGCGCATAAACTGGCACCTAGTAGGTTGGAGAAGTTAACATCAATCAAGCTAAATAATACAGGCTGCGTGACGGCAAAAGTTTTGAACATTTTCTTTAATACGTTTTCGCCTGTGTGCCAATGATTATGGTGCCTAAGGTTGCTGACCATTGTTCTAAACCATCGTCGGTTATTTTCATCCAGGTAACTGCAGAACTCAGCTTTAGTGTCTCTCCTCTGGCCCAGGTTAACCATTGTTAGACTTTAAAAACTGTTTGTGATGTTTTTGATATTGGAGGGATACATGGATGTTGTTGAAGTGTAAAGTGAAGAAAGATGACTAAAAGGAGACATGAGGCCTACCTTTATTGTTACATGGGTTGCTGAAGCTGGCCTGGCCATGTGTCTTGAGGTGACTTGTGATATAGGCAGCACTTAGCATTTTGCCACAGATGTTGCAGGTCACTTTGCCTTCGTGCCTGATCATGTGGGAGCGCAGACGGTCTTTGGTAGCGAAGGCGGAGGTACAAGCCTGAGAAAGAAACATGGGGGCTATTATTTACTGCTCAGAAATGGTAAGACATGCACCCACGGTGATTAGGCTGTACAAGTATTAGCCTCTAGGTGCTTGTATCGTCTTTCCTGGCCTTTAGAGATCTCAATCAGGTTCCTGTGTGTATCAACAATAAAACAAGTCCAACTGCAGAGCAAAAATGACAGCAATATTGCAGAGGAGACCAAGTCTTGACTTACTGTTACTTGGCACTTGAATGGCCTCTCTGAAGAATGGACATGCTTGACATGACAGCTTAGGTGATCAGGTCTGCAAATTGAGATGAAGACATGTATGAGACAGGAAATTATTTACCTTTAGCTGTGCTAGAAGGATCATTCCAGACACTTAAATGATAACGGCTCGGTAACATGGCAGAATATTTCATAGGGATACGCAGTCATGTTGTTGATTGCATAAGTCAACAGATTGACATGATAAACTGCACAATATGTCCAATTAGAATACACACGCTGGGAACAGTGACTGTATCTTATGTAAAGAGTTTTAAGAATGCCATAACCAAGTTCTTTTAACACCCCTCTGTGTTTTGTTTTGGTGTTTATAGCTGAGTTAAAGCAGATTGATCAACAAAGACAATTTTGAGTAATTATAATGCCCTTCTACAGCTGAGTAGATTCCAATAAAACAGAATGTGAATTAATTGATTAATTCATCCAGGGACACCATCTTCCTTTTACGTATAGGTAAATAAAAGTGAGTCTTACCAAGAAAGGGCTTATTAGAAACTTGATGGGGACATCCAATTTTTTAATCTTAAAAAATATTGACTTCAACACATTCTTCATTAAAAACTGTCTGCTTTTTTGCAAACTGGTGCCAGGTAAATATGAAAAGTTGTGATGTCCAAATACCTGGAGAAGCCCTTCCCACAGACAGAACAGATGTAAGGCTTGTGAACTCCTCCGTCATGGGAGCGGACATGGTATGTCATGCGGTCCTTCCTCTTGAACCTCTGCTGGCAGATAGGACACTCAAACGGCTTCTCATCAGAATGCGACAGTTTGTGGCGGTTGAGGTGATATACATCTCTGAAGGCTTTACCACACATGTCGCAACCGTGATTTTTTTTCACTGGCTTGGGGGGCTTTTTAGGGATGCTCTGCTGCTGTTGGTGTTGCATTGGGGTCATGATGCTCGTACCTGTGGCTGTTGACGTGGTGGCTGTTGTCAAGATACCAGCTACAGTAGTAATATATGAAGGGTTTCCGCTATTTTCACGTGGTACAGTGGATATAAGTGGCACCATGGTGGGGGCAGTTTGAGTCTTCTTCGGTCGTGAAACCATCTTGATGCCAGTGTGGCAGGACTCGTGCCGCCGCAGGTGGTAGCTGTCTCGGAAAGCCTTGTTGCAGTAGCCGCAGATGAAGGGCGTCTTTGACTTGGGCTCCTTTTTGATCATGGTAATTGGAGGCCCACCAACCCCTCCTCCAGTCCCACTGGCCACATTGTCTTTAAGAAGTTCTGCAGCACTGACAGGGGGTTTCTGGTCCAAAGGAATAGGCAGCACCGGTTTCTGATCAGGTGGCTCCGTTCCAGAATTGAGCAAAGGCAAGAGGCTGTTTCCGGCTACTTGGTGCTGGTGATGCATAGCCTCATTGGCCTGCTGTAATGAGAGACAGAACCATGTACAATGAAGTTAGGAAATCACCATAAAGCAAAGATGAAGCAAAGCGTCACTAAAGTGAAAACTATATTCTACACTCTGCAATGGTCACACACACACATATATATACACACACATTTATTAATAAAGATATATTGGTTGTCTCCTGTCTCCACAAATATACAGACACTATGTGACACTTGAAAAAATTAAAGGAAACCACTAAAGAAAGCTGGAGACTTCATCAATTTAGGTAATTTTAATTATGAGATTGAATTATATTTATAGAAACAAAATAAACCACTTACTTTCTACTTTACTTAAAGCTGTTAAAACATATTTGACTAGCAGTTTAGCAGGGACTCTGCAGAGGAATACATAATACCATCTTAATATCTGTAAATCTAAAATAACAATTTAGGTAGATAATAAAAAAAAGAAAGAAAAATGTTTCAGTGAAATAATTATCACAATGACAAGCTACCCAACAGCAGTTGATACATTTATTTTTTTTAACTGTAGGGAGGACATAAGCTGCAGACTTAAGTCTGCAGCTGCTGGCAGGCATTGTCTGATTGGTCACGGCAGATCCCCAGTGGGATAGGACGAACAGAAGGTGGGGGCTTATATGAATATTTTGGCCGGGGAGAAAGCAGAGATTCACATGGTAACCAGCAACTTTACAACAGGTCAAGTCAGAACCTGGCGATTGAGACAGCCTTGTTCTTTTCTGTAATCACCATTGGGCAGGGTTAAAGACCTGACCCATGGCTTTTCAGGTTCAGCCAAGCATCACAACCCGGTCTGTCAGGAGGGGGGGATGAGGTTTGAGGGGGCCAAGGTTCCAAGTGCAGCTTTCCCCCCACCACTGAGTTCTTTAATGGACGAAACAAATCCGAGCACTGATGCACTTATGGCCCTATGAAGAAAGAAAAGGGGCTACTTGGTGTAGGCGGCCACTTCATTTGTTTTAGCATGGTGGAGAGAGCCGGGGGCCGTCACATGTTGTCGACTCGCTTTTATATCTGCCACACTGTAGCTGTACTCAGACAAAATCATTACTGCGATTAGCATTTCTCCAAGCATATGTGTATGCAAGTCCTGGATGGCCAAATGCACACCCTTTCTCAGAAAGAAAAGAGAGCATGGCCTGCTGTTCCATCACACTCACTCTAATGATTTTGACACAAATCTGCTGTGAAGGCTGGGGTCCCCTTTAAATTTAACTACTGAAAAAGAATTAAGAGCATGGAAATTGTCCCCAAAAAATAGTACCAATAAAAAGACTCCAGTCTTTGTTTTTGTCTGCCCACAGGAAGGCGGAATATAGAATCACCACAACAGCGTCCCATTTGAAAGAATGCTAATAACTAAGCAGTTTTACATACACTGCCTTTCAACTGACACTTTACAAAACCCCAGATGAAAACAGTTATCACTAAAAACAAAATCAAAGGAGCAATAGTTATTTAGAATTTCAACCTATACATAAAGAGGCTATAAATAAAATTGCAATATTTATATAATAACAGAACTATCGCCTGACAACACCTTATATATTAGCTCATGGATGCTTCATCATGTGAGGTGACTCTTAACAGTCTCCTACACACCAGCTCCAGATATTCTGGCCATGTCTACCACTAACTATCAATATACTAACCACTTATAGTTGCATCACTAGCAGTGGTGCAATGCAGCCTACATTCATGGTGATTTTTGCAATACAAATATGACAGATACCATGGCAACTGAAGCATCATGAAATCAACTGTGTCTTTCAGTCAGATCAACAGGTCTCAAAAGGGATATCATATATTTCCACATCTGCCACCGTATTAAAACTACCATATGCCTCACAAAGCAAAAATTATGCCAGGTCTCATCAAGGATGCGAAACATTGTGTAAAACAACTTGAGGGAAAGGGACACTTTTAATTCTATAGAGTACACACTACACTATCAAACATTAAATCAAACAATAATACCACAAGTAGTTAGTCTACATGTTAGGTGAGGAAGAAGCCTGAAGCTACTTCTGCTGCTCGGCTTCATGTCCACACACGGACCGTCAGTCCACACTGAGAGGAACCCGGACAGATCCGGGTCTTGGTGAGGGGTTCTGGGAGTGTGGAGCGTGAGAACAACCGGACTGAAAGGTTGAGAACTGTTAAATCTAGCTAGCACCCAGCAGCTAGCTGCTGCTCTCTCTCTCATCGGGGCTTAAGAGTACAGCAGCGCATATTTTCACGTTTAACTGCCACAAGAGTTGTTTCTTGTAATAAAGATTTCAATGAGGAAACGTGCTGTGTTTTTTCTATTTTCACCACATTTTACTATGGCCTATAAATAGTGAATTTTACTATAAAAATATGAATGATTAATCGATCGATAATTCTCCCAGCAATCGATTAAGACAATTTAATCGAATGCCCATCCCTACAATGGATATATGTATGAATTGTACTTCATTCAATTAATTCTGCAAAGAAATGTGAATTAATTCAGTGACTTAGTTGCAGTGATTTGTTTTTCATTACAGCAGTCACACATTTCAAACCCTGCTACACATCAATGTTGCCAATATTCACAGGGAGGGCATTTATTTTTGATGCGGTTGATGTTGAAGGATATAGAAAAACAAGATAAACGGACATAATACAAACCTAATAACATCACGAAGATCATCCACATTACATTACATTACATTACATTACATGTCATTTAGCTGACGCTTTTATCCAAAGCGACTTACATTTTTAGAACACTCATCATTTTATGAGGGGCCATCTAGGGGTTCAGTATCTTGCCAAGGACACTTAGGCATGCAGATGGGATAGAGTGGGATTCGAACCGGCAACCTTCTTGTTGCAGAGCACCCGCTCTATCCCCTAGGCCACGCTCTCCAAGCTACTGAAGCTACAAACACATTCTGTGTTAATACTTGTGTTACCAATAATAGTAACCCTTTGTATACGATTAAAGTACTCAAAAGACAACTGTTTGGGAGCAGGAGAAACTATTCATACTATACAGGTGTTTATGACTTCATGGGACACTGCAACGCACTTGCAGTAACACTCTACAGTAGCAAAACGCGTTGAGTTATAGCCAATTTTAACCGGACAGACTCTTGACATATGCTCTTGCATTTGCCAAAGCATTTGACAGGTAGAAATACTTGACATATTGAGCTGCTATAGTTTGTCAGGAGCAGGACGAAAAGGAGCAATTCCGGATTGACTGGACCAATTGTTGCTTAATTTAAGCGTTTTACTAAACTCTTGACGGTTTAGAAGAATAACTACCGTTCTTTTCAGGCCTGAATCTCCAATAAATCTCAACTCAGATAGCACTCCACAGTGTTACTTGCATATATGCAAGGGACATAACTACAACATTGAACTATACTTTCCTGGTGCATGTGGTGTGTCATACTAACTTACCTTATTATGAACTTTAAAAAGTTATTATAACGCGATGTAAACGGCACATTTCTGTTTTCAAACAAAAGGCCACATTGAAACTTTTAAGTTACAAGGTGGGTGGGGGAAGCGTTGTTTAATTTGGTGGTCAATGATGGCAGAGATTTATTTGGCTATTTCTAGTTAGCGATCCTTTACTTTACGTCCATGGTGAAACTTGGAAGTTTGGTCTCTTACGCGTGGTTTAATCGCAGCAGTCCGCGTGCTAGGTAGCCTTCGAGCTGCAGCGTTAGCATTAGCTAACTCATCGGCAATGAACGGGTATATCGTTCACATTTGTAAATAAATTACATATCATCAATTGCTCCATTAACTGGTTTGGGTTAAAAATTAACCGCTGCCTACCGATCTGTGCTGTGGCGTCAATGTATATGTGGCAGGCGGTGAAGCATCCTGGTCAGCTAACCCATTAGCCATTTAGCTTAGTACACCAACATGCAATGGCTCAAGCTACTAGCCATGTTGATAAAGCGCGCATCAAAAGCACTGGTACCAGAAGCGAGCTCCGCTGTGATTTAGTGCAAAATGACTCACTGTGACAGAACACCTTTAACAGGCAGAAATACAGTCTCTTTAAACCACATACAGTGGGGTTCGATCAAGCTACTTAGCAGTTTGCTAAAGCAACCCCCACAGTGGACTTAGCAAGCAGGCTAATGCTATCACCAATGTTTTGCTTGGGTAACTAATTCATTTTGCGAAGTAATAAAGTACATCTGCTTAACATCATTTACGCCATGTCGAAAACGTTGATGCGGTTTATCAGATTAATGTTCAACTATGCCACTTACCTGAAATAAAAACGTACTCCAGCTCGGCTCCATTGCAAGACTTATGCTAAAATCTGCAGGAGACCTACAAGGAATCTACAACAAAGCAGCCAAACATGGCAATTACAACTTCCTGTAACCCCCGGGGCTGAACCAAGTCCACAGGACTTTTATCCGTAATACTGGACTTTATAAGAAATGTCAAATCAAATGTTTTCTGGTCAGTCACAAACGACCAAAAATGTGCTATGTGAGAGAAATAGTTGATGATGAAAAATAAACATAACAAATAACAAATAAAAGTTCTACATATAACGGTGTGATGTTTATATATCCACTGGTTTATGATCAACATATATAGATTTGCCTGTAAATAAAGGAGAGTCTGCATCATAACTCAGTTTTATAAGGAATTTTAAAATTGGTGTGTCAAATAAATAAAACAAATAAAGCAAAAATAGTGAGGCAATGGTAGTCAGCCTGCATTAAACTGCAAAAGATATAGTCTGGCAATTATACAGATAGCAGAAATTATTATTCATAGCCTATAAATACAATAAGCGAAATATATTTTACAGTATAATAATAAAATACAATAACATTATTGTTGTTTTAAATCATAAAAATAGCTTAATTTTTGTATAAGCAGTTAATTATACAATAAAATTGTAAACAAAATAGTGAATATAGTAATCAATTTATCCATTCATAGAGAAAAACTGTAATGATGGAGATGTAAACTAAACAACCCTTTTCCCAAAAAGATTTCACAACAGTTAAATTAAATGAATGTAGCCCAATGTACTTACATCTAGCTGTGATTAAATCCTAACCTTCGAAACTCTATGTAGGCCTAACTTGACACAAATCTTTCTGTACTCCAAATAAATCTTAAACCTTGAATATTAAACATATTGAAAGTGGTGAATTGTAACTGTTATAAAGCTTTATATCCAGACAAATGGCAGCTCCCCTGTAACAATGTATTTACCAGTCTTAACAGACCCCATACAACAGTGACAGATGTATCAATCAGAATGCTGCATGTGGTGCTGGCCTCCAATGAATGTCTTGTGGCTTGTGGTTCCATTGTTAAAAGTCATGTATAATCTGTAAATCAATAAATGCAAAGTCTTAGTGACTAAAGTTACACTATAGAAACTTTTCCATCTAACACTCTGGCCTCTGCCCTCTGTGAGCAAAAATGTCACAACTCTTGAACTCCAAGGTCTTGAACACCCTAAAAGGTCAAAATTAGTATGGACTCTCCTTATGAACAGGGTAAACACAACCCTTTTGTATTTTTTTGTGATCATGTTATACATTTGGTCACTGCGGGTGCAGTCGCAATATTGGTGAGGCAAAGTTACCTATGAAGACAGGAAGGTCCATCCACAATAAATATTATTATATCTGGCCGAATTTTCAAGTAGTTTAGTTTGTTTCATATTTCAAACATGTAGTTATGATACAGAGAACTTGACCAAACTAAAATGCAGGATTTAGATTCCAAAGCTATCTTTCAAAGGTGGATAGGAACAGTAATTAACTTCTAGAATGAAAAACATCATTACATCTATAAATACCACTCTTACCATTTTTCATTAAAACAACCAGTCAGACAGAGCATAATAATGATGGTAACACAACTGTTAAGCCTCAAGTACAGTACTAATTGTCCATGTTTGTATTGCCCAGTAGAATTTGAGATGAAGTCCTATTTTTTGCTGGCACTACTATGGAAGTTCTCAGCAGCGTAATCAATTGCATGGTATTGCAGAAAACATTCTGTTTGATAGTGTCCTTCTCTCTCAATAGCTGTTTGTCACTTTAATACCAAGAAGTTAAGAATAAAATCAGTGTTGTTTTTGTAATTGTATGATGTTCCAGAGCACCCACTAAATATCTCAACTAAGGCTTTCATGTCAATTTTAGGGGAGCTGTCCATCTTCGGCATGTTTAGAAGAGTATTAGAATGGAAATTTTGACACAATAATGACCCATAACATTTTTTGGGAATCAGATTTATTGTACTCCCCCCCCCCCCCCCCCTTAGACACGTTGAACTGTACCACATTTAAAAAAATTATGTTAAAAAGTTGCTGAGATAAATAATTATCTAGGGCTACAAATGTCAACTTCAGGAATCACCAACATCGCTAGAAATACTCCACCATCCCTGCAAGTTGAACAATGCTGCACAACATGGCTGAAAACACACACCAATCCTTTCAAGCTCAATGGTAAATAAATTTGTTTTAATCATAGAGAGACAGAACAGGAAAATCTTCAGGCATTGTTTTGCTTTGCCGTCAGTAGTTAGTGCGTGCAGACTGAGAAAGCAAATAAACATCACTTTCTACCAAATTGCTGAACAATTCTTTTAAACCCTTGATGAAAACAAACTTCTTTTATGTATTCTCTCTGTATAAAGAATAAAATACAGCACACACATAGTGGCATAAATCATGATAAATAAACAGTTGAAATACACTATTCAATAATCCAACTTTTCACTGAATTCCTGCCAACAGCAAACTGCTGGATTTGTCACTGATGCACTGCTTCCATTTCAGCATCCTAAGTGTTAGTCTGTGAGTTTTGCTGCAGTTGATGGAGCGGATGCTGATGAAGATCTTAAACATTCCATTGTACACATCAATTAAATGGTTATAAATCCTGTAGCCTACATTGAGCTGCTGAGCTATACTAAGCCTGCCAAAAAATGGAGCCTCACAGTGTCTAAATGACTTTGGCAACTCTCAGGCCGTTTGTATTTGAGAGATGTTCAGAGTCTGGCATCCCCATTGTCTCTACAGTACCTATGTGCCGACACTTTGACACAGCAAACAGGGGAAGCAAAAAATACATTTCTCAACTCGGTTTCTCATAAAAGAATCCCCTCTTGTATGCTTGTCCTCATCACTCTTGTATCTGCAAATTGGGTCAGTTCGTACCAATCTCCTCCAACCTGTTTTATTCTTGTATGGGTGTTTTTGTAAAGAAATTATGTTTAACATTTTTATACAGTTTTTTGGGTCTCAGGATGTTGAGGGGGGCATCCCAGTGCCCCTTAATAATCAGCAAGGGTGGTTACCAGTCACAAAACCCTGGAAAATATTTACAGAGATTATTGTGTCTGGAAGTGGACTACATTCCTGAATGGAATCTGTTTACACCCTTTTCTACCAACAATGGCATCCAGAGAGCATTCTCTATATCAAGTAAATTTTGACTGACAACGAGTACTACGAGAGACCAATACTCATGTATAAAAGTGTGAGCATGTTTTCTTTATCTGAGCCACTTAATGCTGATTGGATAGAGAAAAACTGGCTCTAGCTGACACATGCTGCTTCTGCCCTGTGCTCTGTTTTGAAAATGTTTGAGGCATCATCTGGAAAACAAAAGAAATGTTGAATGATTTATTCTGGCTAAACACAGACATTTTGCATAAACCTGCATTGTGTTGTCTTTCCAGTTGGTTCCATTTGCTTTTTGTATGACTGTTCCAGGCTGTTCAGAAAAGGAACCCCCCATTGTGTTTTGAAATCTTTGTTGCACTGTACATTGCCAGCCTTTGTAGCCACATAGCACAATGCCAGTTTCAGATAGACTGGCCCAATTTGTGTGGTCAGCCTATTCTCCCTCACCACGCCCAACAGGATTAATTTCAACTACGCTCAAAGATTAAATATAGCCATGCAACCTGCATGGCAAGGTCTGGATGTAAAGATTTATTTTAGAAAGCTCAAGGTTACATTAAGGTGAGTCCAAATATCATTCCATTACGCTTTATTATTATTTACTTCCTCTTCTCGGTTTATGGTTTAAAAGTAGCTTATGCATTTGTCAGACAGGATTGAAAGTAGGCCACAAATTCACACTTTTATATGTGTACAGTAGTGTTTGTGCTAACTGAGGACACAGACGAAATATCCTCAGTAATATTTCTGGGATTGGAACTGAAGACTGTAAAGTATGAGGTATGTGGGCTTGTGATTGGGCTTCCCTTTTTTAGACCTTTACTCATACAACAATATTATCATACAGCTCTATAAAAGTGTTAACATATCAATGTAATTCTCCGCTCTTTGTAATATCTAATGAAGTAAAGAAAGCTTTAATTTTATGTTTAAAAAATAAACTTTCTATGAGCTGCAAAAACTAAAATATCTCCAACAAAATTTAAAATTGAGTCGGGATAGAGAAAGTGCTGCACATAGATTCACTGAATGTGAGTGTGAGTGGGTGAATGACTAAACCTACTGGTAGATGATGAGTGGTCATCAAGATGAGAAAAGCTTTATATAAACATAGATCATTAGTTATCATCACCATATTTATGCTTTTTTTGACTGACTACTACATACAGTAAAAAGGTTACTTAACAAATCTTTCAAAAGAAAGTTTCATTAGAAGCTTGCCTACTTATACCAGTAATTCTATAACTATGGGGTCAACTCCCCTTAGGAGAAGTAAACAGCTTCAAGCTGTAATTAAGTGTTCAGTGTCTTTCCCACTACAGCGTGAAGATTGGGGGATCAAACCATTGACCTTATGTTGACAGGATGACCCACTCTACCTCCTGAGCCACAGTAACACATGTCTGCCATGTCTGCCCCCAAAGAGAAAGAAAGCCTTTGATGGGTAATGATGTAAAGAGACACCTATTTTCTTGACTTGTCCTTTTGTTTCATTATTGTAATTTCTCGCCCTAAGGTTCTGCCATGGGCGACTGGTCCATACTTGGTCGCTTCCTGTCTGAGTTCCAGAACCACTCCACAGTGATAGGAAAGATATGGCTCACAATGCTGCTCATTTTCCGTATCCTCTTGGTAGCCTTGGTAGGTGATGCCGTCTACAGCGATGAGCAGTCCAAGTTCATCTGTAACACCCAGCAGCCTGGATGCAGCAACGTCTGTTATGACACTTTTGCTCCTGTTTCACACCTACGGTTCTGGGTTTTCCAAATTATTCTGGTCTCCACCCCGTCCATCTTCTATATTGTTTTTGTTCTGCATAAGATTGCCAAGGATGAAAAGCTGGATGGTCAAAGAGAACAGGTGGTAGACAACAAACCTCCCACACAGAGATGCAGTCACATAGGGAAGGATGGCATGGAGGCCTTGAGGGTTGGCGTGCCCACTTACTGTCCTCATTACGTGGAGGAATGGGACATGAGAGAGAGGGATGCCGTAGATCAAAGCTTTCTTTAGGATAATTATGGTGAGGTCGGAGAAGACCCAACCCAGCAGTCCAATCAAGTTCTTCTCATCTACAACCTTCATGTGTTGCTTAGCTCTTTCATGGAGATCACCTTCTTGGTAGGCCAGTACTTTCTGTTTGGGTTTGAGGTGGTGTACCTGTACCGCTGTGAGACCTACCCTTGCCCTACTCGTACAGACTGCTTTGTATCACGTGCCACTGAGAAGACCATCTTCCTGAACTTCATGTTCAGCATCAGCCTTGGTTGCTTTGTGCTCAACATCGCAGAGCTCCACTACCTGGGCTGGGTCTACATTTTCCGAATCCTCTGCTCAGCCTGCTCAACCTGCTGCAGTCAGGAGAGGGACAATGTCAAACTGTACCCAAACAATTAACACCTCTTGCTTCAGCTCAGGCATTCTTTAAGGGGCCAGCTTGTTCTGCAGACCCCAGTAACCATGGCCCAAGAGAAGACAGGAGGTCTGCTTACTCATGTCCCAGCTTTCTCATTTGAAACAGACTCAACTGTGGAATGCACTTCAAAGAGAAGTCCAGAGAGCAGAGACAAACTGAAGGTCAAGCTGGCTAACATGTCCAGGCTGGGAAGTACTAAGAAGTCATGGCTATGAGACAGAAATGGTGCCAATATCTTCCCTTTATACCTGCATTAAAATTACTCTTGGGATCATAGGTGGAAGTATGTAAAATCACACCTGGCATTAGAATGTGTCTCCACGTGTGTCTCCAGTGACTTGTGATCAGACTCCCCACATGCAAAAAAACATGTACATCATCTCTGTCCAGATTAACCGGCTTTATCCATTGTGTATGTGTGTCTGTGTTATAGAGAGAGAGTGAGAGAGAGACAGAGGGATACCCCTCTTTCCACGAGGCAGCTTAATATTGGACTGGTTCTCAGTTTTGACAGCCAAAGAAATTACTCTAGGCCAGAGAAACTGTGTGAAGATTGGCATCAAGCTCTTTGCTGGTCTAAAAGAAAGAACTGCTTACGTCAGAGTCTGTGGGGCGTGATTATCGGGACTTTGTTGTGACCATAATTATTTTTTAAACATTGATCTTGTGTAATGTATTGTCTTCAGAGAACTATTGATACCAAAGCTAAGCAGCAGTGGTCTGTGGAAGAGATAAATTGTCAAATTGAGAGAGAACTGGGTAAGGAGAAGCTGAGTGACTCAATGCACAGCGCAGCTTTACAATAAAATAAGACTTTAGTAATCATTCCTTAAATTAGGGAAAATTATTAAATTGTAGCAGGTCAGTGGTCATCAGCGGAGTAAGCTGTTGTTCATTGGGGCTCATGACACATTGATGTTCACACTGCTAAAGTAAGGGGCCACATGTTTTCCAGAACACCCCTAATTATGGTCTGAGTGATCTAAATATGCCTTCATGTCTTTTGGGTCCACTTGTGATTGAATCACCTGAGACGTGTGGTAACATGGACAGCATTACTGAGAAAAGAAATTCTAATACCTGAAACAAACCTTACGCAAATAAGTCAACATATTCATTACACATTTCACTTTTGATAATTGTTGTGGTAAAACCGGAGGAGTCATTTGTGCATGTGTGTCTTTTCAATTATCATGTGTGTTTTCAGTAAGATGGCTATGGTGCATCTATTCGCAGCACTTTGTTGTTCTATGGGGGGCCATTCGGGGTTCAGCATCTTGCCCAAGGACGCTTCGGCATGCAGATGGGTCAGACTTGGGATCGAACTGCCGACCTTCAGGTTGGAGGACGACCACTCTACCCCTCAGCCACATCTTTAAACAAACATGTAGGATGTAAACTGTGTGACCTTTACAAGCGAATATGTGTGATGTAACTGAATTTACCAGAGCATTTGTGAGGCGAATAGCAGTTTCAAGCAGATGTCCAAGAGGTTTATCAACATTAAAACACCTTTCCTATCATATCATGTAACAGCATCAAGTTGTAACGTTTGCTTGAATCCGAATCAGAAAGTATTTATTGCCAAGTAGGTTTACACCTACAATGAATTTGCTCTGGTTATTGGTGCATACAATGAACATAGAAACATAAAAACACAATAAATACAACACACATAAGAAAAGCAATAAAAATAAACAATATATATTTACTCACTATTTACTTCTTATTTACTCACTTTTTCTAATATTTATACAAAGTAACATTTATTTAGACATA
Organism: Platichthys flesus; assembly: GCF_949316205.1. NCBI lineage: Eukaryota > Metazoa > Chordata > Actinopteri > Pleuronectiformes > Pleuronectidae > Platichthys > Platichthys flesus. The sequence continues at coordinate 1,289,004 of NC_084948.1, read as the reverse complement.
AACATATCTAAATAAAAATATATGAAAGATAAAGGATATAAAAAGTGAAGTAAAAAGTGAAAAGCAAAATCCAAAACAGTGAACAGTGAACAGTGGCAGACTGCAGTATGCAATGTAATGCAGTATAATATAATATAACATAATGTGTTAATTTAACCCATCCTTGAGGATTAATCACTAACATTAGCTGTTGTCTAATTGTAGTTAATGCTGTTTTAACTGGAAAACATGGCTGAAAGTCCCTCCAGATTTTTACTCTCCAATTTTTTTGTGTGTTTAAACAAAAAACTGATTCTTTCAGAATTCATGTTAATGTGATTTCCCATCATAGCATGAAATCAGAGGAAAATGAGCTGTACCAGCTCTCATTCAAACCTACAGAGAAGGTATTGCACTGCTAAAAACACTGTTACCCTGTTCAAATTTTTCATAAACTGTGAACATTGCAGAATGGTGTGTGTGCAAGTAGTCAAGGGATGAGCGGGTCAGTGTTTGTATTTGGCAGTGCTCAGTACATGTACAAAGGGGTATAAACTGTTTCTAAGTCTATTTGTCAGGGTAAAGGCCGGCGCATGCCTATGCGTTTTCACAGGCCCGCAAACGCAAGAGCCCTTCTCTTATACGTGATTACGTGCGTCGCCCAATTTTTCTAACTATACGGCAAAGCTCCGCAAGAGCCTTAAGCCTGAAACATGCTTCTGCGACTGCGTCTGCGTCTTTTCACGCCGCTGTGGCGCAAGACTCGTTTTCATTCATGCTTCCCCAACCGTTGCGCGACTTACAAAGCAATTCCGCGCCAGAACACTAGGCGGAGTAATGCTTTTTGTCGAGACAACCTTAGAAACGCCTTCTTTCTTCCTCGTCGATTGTTTATTTACATAGCAACTGCGGCTCCTCGTAGCCTTTTTCCGGCGGACAAATCCGCCAGTCAGTGACAGGTTATACAAGTGATCACACTATCGGATATCTTCTGCCAAGTGCTCTTCTATTTGCAGCACTTTGTTGTTCTATGGGGGGCCATTCGGGGTTCAGCATCTTGCCCAAGGACGCTTCGGCATGCAGATGGGTCAGACTTGGGATCGAACTGCCGACCTTCAGGTTGGAGGACGACCACTCTACCCCTCAGCCACATCTTTAAACAAACATGTAGGATGTAAACTGTGTGACCTTTACAAGCGAATATGTGTGATGTAACTGAATTTACCAGAGCATTTGTGAGGCGAATAGCAGTTTCAAGCAGATGTCCAAGAGGTTTATCAACATTAAAACACCTTTCCTATCATATCATGTAACAGCATCAAGTTGTAACGTTTGCTTGAATCCGAATCAGAAAGTATTTATTGCCAAGTAGGTTTACACCTACAATGAATTTGCTCTGGTTATTGGTGCATACAATGAACATAGAAACATAAAAACACAATAAATACAACACACATAAGAAAAGCAATAAAAATAAACAATATATATTTACTCACTATTTACTTCTTATTTACTCACTTTTTCTAATATTTATACAAAGTAACATTTATTTAGACATAAACATATCTAAATAAAAATATATGAAAGATAAAGGATATAAAAAGTGAAGTAAAAAGTGAAAAGCAAAATCCAAAACAGTGAACAGTGAACAGTGAACAGTGGCAGACTGCAGTATGCAATGTAATGCAGTATAATATAATATAACATAATGTGTTAATTTAACCCATCCTTGAGGATTAATCACTAACATTAGCTGTTGTCTAATTGTAGTTAATGCTGTTTTAACTGGAAAACATGGCTGAAAGTCCCTCCAGATTTTTACTCTCCAATTTTTTTGTGTGTTTAAACAAAAAACTGATTCTTTCAGAATTCATGTTAATGTGATTTCCCATCATAGCATGAAATCAGAGGAAAATGAGCTGTACCAGCTCTCATTAAAACCTACAGAGAAGGTATTGCACTGCTAAAAACACTGTTACCCTGTTCAAATTTTTCATAAACTGTGAACATTGCAGAATGGTGTGTGTGCAAGTAGTCAAGGGATGAGCGGGTCAGTGTTTGTATTTGGCAGTGCTCAGTACATGTACAAAGGGGTATAAACTGTTTCTAAGTCTATTTGTCAGGGTAAAGGCCGGCGCATGCCTATGCGTTTTCACAGGCCCGCAAACGCAAGAGCCCTTCTCTTATACGTGATTACGTGCGTCGCCCAATTTTTCTAACTATACGGCAAAGCTCCGCAAGAGCCTTAAGCCTGAAACATGCTTCTGTGACTGCGTCTGCGTCTTTTCACGCCGCTGTGGCGCAAGACTCGTTTTCATTCATGCTTCCCCAACCGTTGCGCGACTTACAAAGCAATTCCGCGCCAGAACACTAGGCGGAGTAATGCTTTTTGTCGAGACAACCTTAGAAACGCCTTCTTTCTTCCTCGTCGATTGTTTATTTACATAGCAACTGCGGCTCCTCGTAGCCTTTTTCCGGCGGACAAATCCGCCAGTCAGTGACAGGTTATACAAGTGATCACACTATCGGATATCTTCTGCCAAGTGCTCTTCTATTTGGTCCATATTCGTTCTTCTAAATCTTTCCGTGATTTCTGCCGGTATTATGGGGCATGAAACCGGAAATGCAGCTCCAGAAGGGATGTAGAGCAGACCAATCACAGCCTTGCGGGCTGAGTGAGCTTGCGGAGCTTTGCTGTAAATTTTAGAAAAGGGGGTCGACACCCGTCAGCACGTAAGGAGGGATACATAAGCACGTAAGGGACCCGGAAGGGCTCTTGCGCTTACGGGCCCGTGAAAACGCAGAAGCATGTTTCAGGCTTTACGCAGCCCGCAAGGGATGTGATTGGTCTGCTAACTACATCCTTTCCGGAGTCGCATTTCCAGTTTCATGCCACATCATACCGGCAGAAACAACGGAAGATTTAGAAGAATGAATTTGGACCAAATAGAAGAGCGTTTGTCAGAAGAGATCTGAAAGTATGACCACTTGTATAACCCGTCACTGACTGCCAGATTTGTCCGCCAGAAAAAAGTCTATGGGGAGCCACCATGGCGTTGTAAATAAACAGTCGACGAACAAATAAGAAGGCGTCTCTAAGTTCGTCTTGGACAAAATACGTTACTCCGCCTAGTGTTCTGGCGGTAAATTGCTTTGCAACACGCGCAATCCTTGGGGAAGCATAAATTAAAACGAGTCCTACGACACAGCTGCATGAAAGCCGCAGGCGCAGTTGCATAAGCATGCGCCGTCCTTAAGAGTCTGTGTTTACACTGCTTCCCACATTAGTTATTGGTGGGATATTTTTATATTATCACAATATATTTACAAACATCAAAATAACCATCTAATTTTACTCAATGGTTGCATTTAATGGACAGATAATTCAACAGTATAAGTGTAGAAAACGATAGGTGTGAAGTGGTTGCAACCAGGATCAGGCGTCACTATGTTCATGATCCAACATCTGACATCACCATTTGTTGTTAGATCTATTGACAACATTGGGACTCACCATCAGGAGGGATGACATACAAAGAAATGAGCGCAAAGACATTGCTGTAATGCTTCAATGCATAAAACATTGCATTTATTAAAGATAAAATATTCATACAATACAGCTTGACACACAAATTTACCTTTAAAAGTTATTGTCAATTGTCTATTACAAACGAACATTAGCTGGATGGCCATGATAGTGATTGACCCCAACCAGTTGGAACAAGGAACAGATGCCAACATGAGTATGATTTAGTAAAATCACATCACAATATGTTGTATTATCCATTGGCACCATCAGGATTCAATATCACGATGAAAGAGATACAAAGAACATGAGATCAAAGACAATTCCGGGATGCATCTAATGCAGAAAAACACTTACTTTAACTATGGCGTAAAAATATGACCGTGCATTCACATTTCATTTACACACATCAAAATAACCATCTCATTGGTCTCAATGGTTGCAATTAATGGGCAGGGAATTCAACAGTGTCTGTGCAGAAAATTATATGTGTGAAACAGTTGCAACCAGGATCAGGTGACACTACAAGATGGAGATTTAAACTTTTTCAAAAATAGATTTTCCGTCATACCGCGTGACCGTGGCCGGGCATCAAAGTTCTATTAAACGCCATCAAAACTCGAGCTTCTGTATCTTGAACATTTTTGCTCCAATCGAGTCCAAACTAGACATGTAAGACAAGAGTTGCGACCTGACGACATCTATACAGAAATCGTGACTTAAAATCACAGCGCCCCCTGGTGGCAACAGGATATGTCTTGTTTCTTGTCTTGTCAAACTGTATCAAATGGGTCTCAAGATATTGATAATGAAGACATAAGATTACTGTGACTTTGCGTCAAACGCCTTATTGATGGAGTGGCATTACAGTTCATCAACTCGGTGTGAAACACGAAAATGCTGTAACGTCAGTGTTCATGGCTCTATCTCACAATGTGACCGTGGCTTGGCATCAAAGTTTGATTAAACGCCATCAAAACACGAGGTCCTGTATCACAGACAAACATTGTTGTCAAGATGCGATGAAGATGTATTTATTAGTCCCAAACACATGCACAGACATGCAAAGGCACACTCATGCAGGTAGGGAAATTTAATCTCTACTTTTGATCCATCTGGTGCAGGACACACAAAGCAGTGAGCGAACATGTACGGCGCTCGGGGAGCAGATGTTGGGGGAGTAAGGTGCCTTGCTCAGGGGCACTACACAGGGTAGGGACAGTGTTAATTTTGGCAGCTATTTTGGATTTAGTCTTATTCTTAGTCTTTTGACGAAAATGCATTTTAGTTTTAGTCAAAATTAGTCATTTTTATCCTTCTTAGTTTTAGTCTAGTTTTAATCGACTAAAACAAATTACATTTTAGTCTAGTTTTAGTCGACGAAAACGAATTCCATTTTAGTCTAGTTTTAGTCACATTTAATAGCCACATTAAACTCCTTTTCTATAAAAACATATAGCTGAAGCCTAATAGCTCAAAAATATATATTTAATTTTAAATGTAAAAACAAAAAGGGAGAGCAGGTCCGAACACTGCAGCTCGGTAGAAACCAACTGCAGCTTCTGCTCTGATCAAGAAGCTGAGGCGCTGATCTCTGATCAGCTGAGACCAGAGAAACTCTGGTTTTCACTGTTTCCATAGTTAAGAAGCAGTCAGTCACTGAGAGGCTTCTTCACGTGTACTAGCTCTGATGTGTCTCTCTGAGCACGTGCGGGGGGCGGAGCCTCGGGACTGGTGCGCTATCTGGGAGCGCACAGACACACACGAACACACACAGACACACAGACTCACTCGCCCGCTCCTTATACTTCATGACGCCTGATATGATGATGTTAAACAAATTATTGTGACTTAGTCAACCACCAACATTTTCGTCTCGTCTCGTCTTGTCAACGAAAGTTAAAAATAGATTATGTCATAGTTTTTATTTTCAAAGATCCGTTTTCGTTACGTCTTCGTCTCGTCTTCCTCACGGAAAAAGGGTCGTTAACGAATATATTTCGTCATCGTTTTCGTCAACGAAATTAAAACTGGGTAGGGAGACTCTTTGATTTTTGGACAGATCAATCCAGGTTCGTTTTTTGTTGTCTCTCCGTGGAGTCGAACCAGAGACGAACCAGAGACCTTCTCTGCCCATAGTCCAAGTTTCTGCCACTAGACCATCGCCTTGTCCAATCGAGTCCAAAGTAGACACGTAATATAAGAGTCCCAGCCTGATGACATCTACACAGAAATTATTATTTGAAATCACAGCGTTCCCTGGTGGCAACAGGAAGTGACTTTATACTTCGATGAACTGCTCCTGGCTGCTTTACGATATACAGCTCAAATGAGCTCAGTCAAGCATCAACCTTTGCCAACAACACAATGTTGTAGTAACTCCAGTGTTCATTGTCCTATCAGTACCAAACTTCTGTCACATGTTAAGAGTCCAAGCTTAAACTGCTCTTTGTGTCAATATTTCCTCAATGTCATAGTACCACCTAGTGATTCGCCATGAAACAGGAAGTACTTTGTTTATGCACTCTGTATTATCTAACCGGCTCCAAACTACTGACCTATGATCACAATCGTGACCTGAACAGCTCCATATATAAATATTAGTTCAGGGTCATAGCGCCACCTACTGATCAGTGTGAAAATTAAATTGCATTAACATTGTCCAATTGACACAAAATTGCTCAAGCTACATCAGAGCGCCTACTTGAACAGATCTACAGTATATGTCTGTGCGTAATAATAGTGATGGCGCCACCTACTGGCAACAGGAAGTAAGATTTGTTTTACAACTATCATTCGAATGTACATTAAATGTTCAGCTTGTGTGATGTGCAATTGATAGCGTAGACCGTAATGAGCAATTAGCAGGCAAGGATCTACGTCGCATGACGGACGCAGGAAGTGAAGCGTTTATTCGTGCCGCAGTGCGCAAAACGCATGCAACGCGGATACCTGCGCTTGGTCATTGATCGTGCTCTTCACCGACCGCAACAGGCTTCAACGTGCGGGTGCTCGGGCCCGCCAATGCTACAATGTAGCCCTAGTTACCTTTATTACTTCTAAGTCTTATACACAAAGGTATGAAAAAACTAATTTCTTTTGCTTGCAGACACATTTCACTCACCCATACATGCTTAACATTATTACTGACCTACTGACTGTACATGTTGTGATATCTTGTTAAAATAAATGTAGTTTTTCCTTGTCACAATCTTTGAGCCGGGTTGTGACAATAGCATAACATCACATAACATCACATAATATAAGCTGATATATGAGTAATAAGGCCAGCTCTGAAATCATAACAAAGGATCACATTGTTACTGGAAAATGTGGCACTTTCACAATAAGGTAATGCCCTATATATATATCTTTGTTTCTCTATGTGCATCCATAAGTAAGATCCTTTAAGAATTTTTTTTAACAATCTATATCCAACTGTCTTATTGTACATAAATCAACATTATTTAAAGGTTCAGTGTGTATAATTTAGTTACATCTAGTGGTTAAGTTGCATGTTGCAGCTGAATACCCCTCACTCATCATACCCTTCCAAACATGAAGGAGCACATGTGATAGCCTTCAGGTGTAAAAAAAAAGTGCAAAGGTGTTCAGTTTGTCCAGTTTTGGCTACTGTAAAAAAGTCATGGCAGCCTCCATAGATAGGACCAGTTCTCGATGTAAATATAGTATTTAAATATAAAGGGCCCATTCTAGGGTAAAGAAAACATAAATTTGTTTTTCAATTTAGATGAAACTCAATTTCTATCACTAGATCCCTTTGTTGGGCAACAGCCAAGTAATTTGACAAGACAATAGGTTATAAAAAGTGAGGCCTGTAGGCCAAGCAGAAACCAGCCCTAAAGTTTCCCTCTAACATCCAGCATGGAGATTTTAGCTCCTGGTGGGGGGAAGAATCTCCTGGTTCTCTTCAGGAACCCCTGCTGTGCTCCTGGCTGCTCCTTGAGAGTTGAACCCTGACATTCCATTGGCTGACCCATGAACCCCCCCTCAAGGAGGCTGTCCCTCCTCTCAGGTTAATAAATACAGGAGGACATCAAAAATCGCTGCCATTTTCCCTGCAAAAGACTCAACCAGGACCCCTCCGGGTCTTCCAGATGTTCTAACTGCTAAATGGGGCAATTACAAATCTTTGTTCTAGTTCATCTTTTTTTTCTTTATTTCTTTATTCAGTCTACGTTTTATTTTGATAGAGACTATTTTTGTTTTAACCTGAAAAGGTCGCGCAACAGGAAGCTCACTCGCCGGCCGAGTTTCATACATATTTTCTTTTCTACGATCTACAAACGGCTCCAAAACAGCTGTTCATCCCTGCAGAAGGACGAAGCAGAATCCCGTCGAAGAAGACGAACAAGGTTTAATTCCGTTCCAAGAGCACGAGACGAATTCACTCTAATTCCGGCCCAGCCGACGCCCGCTGCAACAGAGGACCCAGCTCCATCGAGCTTGAGCGGCCAAGACATTATTCACTTGTTTTCCGGGAATCCGCCGATCGCGGACATATCCTGAGGTTCAACAACAAGTAGGAGGCTTTATTGTCTGGGCAGTGTATGTTTGTTTGAAGACCGCCAAGTCTATTTTCAGCCTTGTTTAACGCGGCAAACCGAGACGTCATTTCCGGTTCATCTGTTTACTGTGTCGATTTATCTTGAAAAGCGAGCGGTAACGAGCCGGCGTTTCCTGGTAAACGTTTTATCGTCAGAGATATTGTGCGGAGATTAACATCGAAGATAAATCTCACGTAGCTGGTTTGCCCGCTTTGCCTGAAGTTTGTCCCTGACGGTGTGTTTTTGAGAGCTCCTCGGATTTTCCCTTGTTTATCTTCCTCTCTCTCTCTCTCTCTCTCTCTTTCTCCTAAACCTGCTTTTGCACACGTTCCGACCTCCATTCATACATTTCATGTTACATGGATAAATCTAGACTAAAAGAGCCTGAGTCCATCTCGATGCCATTTGGCGCCAAAACCACGAGATAAGAAAAGTTAAAGTACCTTTATTGTCAATTTCTTAACATGTTCAGAACATACAAGGAATCGATACAACGTTTCCCACTCTCCCACAGTGAGACATATAAAGTGCACAGGCACAACAGAAGACACAAGACATTTCCTAATACTAAGTAAACATACAGAATTTTTTAAGTACAGCAGCATAAGGTTCTCTAAAAGTGTAAACGTAAAGATTAAAGTGATAAAGTGCAAACAGTACAAGAGACAGTTTGTTGCAGAAGTAAACATACAGAATTTTTTAAGTACAGCAGCATAAGGTTCTCTAAAAAGTGTAAACGTAGTGATTTAAGTGATAAAGTGCAAACAGTACAAGAGACAGTTAGTTGCAGAAGTAAACATACAGAATTTTTTGTACAGCAGCATAAGGATCTCTAAAAGTGTAAACGTAGTGATTTAAGTGATAAAGTGCAAACAGTACTTTATCATTGTCTGAAAAATTCCTTTGTTGTAACTCACGTCACCTACCGCCATTTTGCCTTTCGCAACACGGCGTAACTGGGGTCATAGACCTCCATTTTGATTCACTCGACGTAACATCATCTTGAATTCGGACAGACTACGTCACCACGTGACCGCGTCATTAAGCCAGTGCCATTCCCCCTTCTCTTTCTTACACACATGGACACAGACAGGCAGACACACATGACCACACAGATACACACATAGATACCCTCAGTATTACAAGTGTGTTCCTAAATTGTGATAAGTGCTGCTTCTGCTGTTGTCATCTTTAGAATATTGGAGTTTGTTAAATGAAGAATCATTGGATAACATTAACTTTATTTCCCATTTTAATAAATCCTTTTGTAATTACAGTATTTGTATTCTGTGATTATTTGTGCATATGTATACAGCTGGATAACTATAGCCTGTGCTCGAACTTAAAACCCTTCATTGTTATTAAATAATATTTAATATTAAATATTGAGATTATTAATTTGACTTTTATCACTTAAGACTGATCTTTAAAGATTGACTTGTTGGTCCCTGTTACCAGGGTGGTGCCCCGCGACAATAAGTAATAATTACAGATTGTATTATTCTTAATTGATAATTGTATTGTCTTCAATAATTATTTAACTATACTTAATTGATAACCGTAGCGTTTCTAATTAATTATTTTACTATTCTTAATTAATAGCTTTATCATTTTAATAATTTGTAAAAAAAAATGTTATTTTAAATATCGTATTGAATGATTATTAATAATTAGCCAACGTCAAATCTACTACTACTATTGCACAACACCTTTTACCTTAATCTTACACAATGGAACGTTAAACAACAAGAGTATTCAAATATCTTTTTTAATGTGATGGATAACAGTTTCTGTTCTAAAGCCTTTAGTTGTGAACATTTAGATCAGTGGTTCTCAACCTTTTTTCAGTGATGTACCCCCTTTGAAGAAAAATTTCAGCCGAGTACTCCCTAACAAGCGCATAGCATTTTTTGGTTGAAAGAAATATGTAATACACAGTGCTGTGCCATTAGTTTCTGATTTATTAAACTTTGTAACGAGACACTTGCAAATTTAGAACTCCATCAATCTCCATAACATTGCTCATTTGTAGTGCTCTCTCTTGAACTATTCAGAAATAAAAAGATATAAAAATAACTAAAGACTTAAAGAAATAATTATCTCAATTATAATTAAAGATTTGTGCAAAAAAATAATTACCCACTTAAAGTTACCTCTTTTGGTGAACTCATGAACTTAATTATAGACACTTTTTCAAAAAAAAAATAATCAATAACTTAATTTTAAATAAAAGACTAGTTTGACTAAATTTACAAACTGTCAACACTTCAGATTACATTGTTACATGGTACTGATAGTGTTTTTGCATTTACATTTGAATGAGAAACTTGGGCTTGTGCTCCACAGAGGAGCTTGGTCAGTATTGGTGGCAGGGTAGCAACTGCTGTGATCAAGCTCCTCTCCAGGCACAGTCTGTTTCTTTGCTTTGTTTTGATCACAGTCTTTGCACATAAAGAGGCCTAACATAATTATGTGGAGGCAAAGGGTAGTAGCTGCTCCAAAGCTTTCTGTCCTAGGTTAGGGTGCTCCTGCTTCACACACACACAAAACTGTGTGAGTGTGGATGTGGCAAACTTCATCTGGAGGCCACGGTCAGATCACACTTACAGGAGTTTTACCTGATAAGTGACAGGTAGTTTTTTTCCGTTTGCTTCTGTGAGGCTTTTCGTGTCTTGAGATGACCTGACTTCAGAAAGTTTCCTCTTAAAATCAGGTAGACATCTAGAAAATACGTTTTTTTATTAGTGGCATATATTCAGATAAACAAAAACTGAAGGTTATTAAATGATGGTCTGATAGAATTGGATTGGGAGGAAGAACTGTTAAATGTTCAATTTTGACACGTATAATAATACAAGGTCAAGTGTGCGGTTAAAACAATGAGTAGGTTGGTGTACACACTGACTGAAACCAAATGAGTCTAGTAGTGAAATAAATGGTACGCTCAGGCTCAGTTTATTATTGTCAACATGAATGACAGCAAATACGATTGGCTGTTGCTGTTTCTTTGATTGGTGTGGAAGACTAAGGACAAGACATTCAAATGAGTTGTAGCTGAGTTTAGGTTTAGTATTAATTGATAGACTGGAGTTAAAAATAGCTTTTTAATGTGCATGGCTTCATGCTGTCATTTGCCAGCACCTCGGCACACAAAACACACTGAAGACGTTGCTCAGTCTTGTCAGTGACGGTGAAACCACCTGCAAATAGCTCTCGTCATATTTGCGGAGCTTTGGCTTCTTCGCAACTGGCTCATAGGTTGCCTGACTTTTACGAATCAGAAACTTGCCCATAGTTGTGTTTGTTTGCTGATACAGTGTGTGTGATGTTAATAAAGTTCTAATTGCAACGTTGTGGTCTTGTGAGTGTGTTTGAATGTGTGGCTGTGAGCCACTTGCACACGAATAATGAATAAGTTCGTGCTAATAAAATTGGGCCGAGCACAGAGCCCTGTGGAACACCATGATTAACTTTGGTGCGCACAGATGACTCATCATTAATTTGCACAAATTGGGAGCGATCAGAAAAATACTATTTAAACCAGTTAAGGGCGGTTCCATTAATGTTAATTAACTGTTTTAGTCTTTGTAATAAAATTTGATGGTCAATTTTGTCGAATGCTGCACTGAGATCTAACAGAACGAGGACAGACACAAGTCCCTGATCTGAGGCTATTAAAAGGTCATTAGTGACTTTTGCCAAGGCTGTCTCTGTACTGTGATTGGCTCTAAACCCCGATTGAAAGTCTTCATATATATTATTTTCCTGGAGAAACTCACACAGCTGATTGGCTACCACTTTCTCTAAGATTTAAGAAATGAAGGGGAGGTTAGATATTGGTCTGTAATTGGCTAAAACCTCTGGGTCTCGGATGGGTTTTTTGAGTAGGGGTTTGATGACAGCTATTTTAAAAGACTGTGATACATAACCTGGTGATAATGACAGATTGATAATGTTAAGTAACGAACTATTAATTAGGGGCAGAATTTCTTTAAGTAATTTGGTAGGAATGGGATCTAAGATACAGGTTGTTGGTTTAGAACCTGAGATTAATTTGGTAAACTGATCACGGGTGATCAGAGAGAAGCTGTCTAAGTAATGGGTAGGATTCTCAGCCGTTTCTGAGATCTCTGTTGTTGGGAGGGTATTAGTGCCAATTGAGGGCAGGAGATGGTTGATTTTATTTCTAATAGTTTGAATTTTATCATTAAAAAGGTCATTGCTATTTAGGGATCGAGGAATACTGGGTTCTGTGGAGGTGTGACTCTCTGTCAGCCTGGCTACAGAGCTGAAGAGAAACCTGGGGTTGTTTTTCTAATCTGACAAGACAATAGGTTATAATCTTCTATTAGTTTTGAATAGTAGGCGCCTCTTGCTTTGTGGAGAGCCTTTTTATATTCTTTAACACTATTCTTCCATTCTATGAGGTTTTCGACATTGTTGCTGGAGCGCCACTTCCTTTCTAGTTTTCTTGATAATTGTTTTAACTCATTTGTCTGGGAATTATACCACGGAGCTAATTTACTATGTTTGACATTTTTCTTTTTTAGAGGCGCTATTGAGTCTAATGTTAATCGTAATGAGTCTGCAGAGCTATCGACGAGGTGGTCGATCGCAATGGAGCTCAGGGTTTTAAAGAATTTGTTGTTTATATCTACTGCTAATACGGGTTTAAATGTAATTGGGATTATTTCCTTAAATTTAGCTTCAGCACTATCAGGTAGACATCTAGAAAATTAATTTTTTATTAGTGGCATATATTCAGTTATTGAAAAATCAAAGGTTATTAAATTATGGTCTGATAGAACTGGATTGCGCGGAAGTAATGTTAAATTTTCAATTGCGACACCGTACGATAATACAAGGTCAAGTGTGTGGTTACCACAATGAGTAGGTTTGTGCACACACTGACTGAAACCAATAGAGTCTAGTATTGAAATAAGGCAATCTTTATTATTATCAACATGAATATTAAAGTCACCAACAATAATAATTTTATCGCTCTTTAGGACTAAGTTTGATAAAAACTCAGGGAATTCCTTTAAAAATTCAGTATAAGCCCTGGGAGCACGGTAAACTACGGCAAATATGATTGGCTGTTGGTGGTTCCTGGATTGGCGTGGAAGACTAAGAACCAGACATTCAAATGACTTGTAGCTGAGTTTAGGTTTAGGATTAATTGATAGACTGGAGTTAAAAATAGCAGCAACTCCACCTCCTCGCCCAATTTCTCTAGGAACCTGTGAATTGATATGACTGGGGGGAGTAGATTTATTTAGACTGACATAATCATCAGGATGCAGCCACGTCTCAGTGAGGGAAAATAAATCTATGTTGTAATCAGAGACTATTTCATTAACTAAAAGAGCCTTTTTTTCCAGTGATCTAATGTTTAAAAGACCACATTTAAAAGTCTGGGTTTCCTGTATTGTTTTAGAGGTTGTTTTAATTTGTATTAAATTTTTGTGTGGAGTTCTCGCTCTGTTATTGTTTAATTTCAATAATTTAATCGGACTGTGAACAGACACAATCTCTATGGGGTTTTGTGACTGATCCAGAGGGTGCGCAGAGAAGTGTTTAGCACTGCAGCTCTGCTTCCTGGTCCCAACTATGGGTTGTCATGTTATAGATTTAGTAATATTCCTAGATAAGAGAGCTGCTCCATCCCAAGTGGGATGAACGCCGTCTCTCCTAACAAGACCAGGTTTTCTCAAAAAAGTTAGCCAATTATCTATAAAGCCCACGCCGTTTACAGGACACCACCTCGACAGCCAGCAGTTAAAAGACAACATGCGGCTAAACATGTCGTCACCTGTTGTATTAGGGAGCGGGCCAGAGAAAACTAATGTGTCCGACATCGTTTTAGCAAAAGCACACACCGACTCAACATTCAATTTAGTGACCTCCGACATACGAAGCCGGGAGTCGTTGCTGCCAACGTGAATTACGATTTTATTGTATTTACCTTTTTTAGTTTTAGCCATTGCCTTAAGTTTAGATTCGATGTCGCCGGCTCTGGCCCCTGGGATACAATTAACTATGGTCGCTGGTGTCGCTAACCTGACGTTTCTCAGAACCGAGTCGCCAATAATCAGAGTTTGTTTATTTGAAACGTGAGCTGGTGGCTCTTTAATCGTGGGCTTTCTAAGTCTAGCACTATGCCCCCTCTGGAACGTCACCCATCTGCCCTGGGCTCCCGGCTGCACGGGACTAGTCTGGGGACTGCTCATTAAGGCTAAGCTACGTGCTAAGCTAGGTGGCTCCGCGGCTAGTGGGAGGTGGCTAACTACAGCTAACGGAGTTTCTAAGCTGCTGAGCCGAGCTTCTAAGTCATTAAGCCGAGCCTCCATCGCTATCAACACACTATATTTATTACATGTACCACTACTGTTAAGGGAGGCAGAGGATTAGGTAAACATTAGACACTCGGAGCAAGAGAGAGCAGTAGAGCAACAGGGAGAGAGAGAAGACATCGCTGCTATAGAGCTACGAGGGTGAGCTCAGACAGAACACAGAAACACTAAGCACGATAGAATAATGGTTGGTATGTGCGAGTGTTTAACTACAGACCGGTGATTTTAGCCGTAGTGCTACAGAGAAACAGTTGTGTTTAGCAGCGGAGCTAATTCGCAGAGCGACCACCACCAGTGGCAAGAAAACAGGAAATGACGCAGCACGCTTACCGTAATGACGTAATGGGATATTTGGCCAAGATATTAAGAAAAACCGTCATTGGCTGTGGGTCATATGGACCAGAAATCAAAATGGAGTGAGGGACTTGATTTGTAAACAGCAGGAAAATTCATCAGTGATGAATAAAGCTCAGGCAATAAAGAAAAAAATAACAGGAGAGGAACAGTTAGCAGGAGAGGACACAGAAGAGAATGAAGCTGAGGAAATTAAACAGGAGTTGTCCTCGCATTCACATCTTTCAGGAGAGGAACAGGTGTTAGGAGAGGACACAGAAGAGAACAAGGCAGAGGACAAAAAACAGGAGTTGTCTTCGCAAATAGATTTTTTAGGAGAGGAACAGGTGTCAGGAGGGGACAAAGAAGAGAACAAGGCAGAGGACAAAAAACAGGAGTTGTTTTCACAGTTAGATCTTTCAGGAGAGGAACAGGTGTCAGGAGAGGACAAAGAAGAGAACAAGGCAGAGGACAAAAAACAGGAGTTGTCTTCGCAGTCAGATCTTTCAGGAGAGGAACAGGTATCAGGAGAGGACACAGAAGAGAATGAAGCTGAGGAAATTAAACAGGAGTTGTCCTCGCATTCACATCTTTCAGGAGAGGAACAGGTGTTAGGAGAGGACACAGAAGAGAACAAGGCAGAGGACAAAAAACAGGAGTTGTCTTCGCAAATAGATTTTTTAGGAGAGGAACAGGTGTCAGGAGGGGACAAAGAAGAGAACAAGGCAGAGGACAAAAAACAGGAGTTGTTTTCACAGTTAGATCTTTCAGGAGAGGAACAGGTGTCAGGAGAGGACAAAGAAGAGAACAAGGCAGAGGACAAAAAACAGGAGTTGTCTTCGCAGTCAGATCTTTCAGGAGAGGAACAGGTATCAGGAGAGGACAAAGAAGAGAACAAGGCAGTGGACAAAAAACAGGAGTTGTCTTCACATTCAGATCTTTCAGGAGAGGAAGAGGTGTCAGGAGAGGACACAGAAGAGAAAAAGGCAGAGGACAAAAAACAGGAGTTGTCTTCGCAGTTACATCTTTCAGGAGAGGAACAGATGTCAATAGAGGACCCAGAAGAGAACGAGGACGATGAACAGGAAATGTCTTCGCATAGAGGAGCCCATCCTAAAAATCGAAAGAAGTGGAACAAAAAACAATGGAGGAAATTGCCAGGTGTTTCGAAAAGGTTCACAATTACAGTGAATAAAAAGAAATGGAAAAAAATTGCTCCACTGCCTGGTACAACAAAACTGAGGCAACCATGGACCCATTGTACATTCAGTTCCTGTAGTGCAAAGTACTTATTTAAAAGGAAGAGGGAGCCAGTGGGAGACACTCTGGTTAAGATATATGTGCTACAAAGAGGAAAAATGGCACACAAAACAATTGGAAAAAGATTCAGACCAGCAGCAAATACAAGAAGAGGGAGAATTGCAAGAGCTCTTCGTAAAGGACTGAGCCAACACTTCTACAGCAAGCTAAAAAAGTACATACAGCACTTCCAAGTTGACCCATTTGGTATACATATGTACACTGAAATTGGAATGAGCATAGTTGTGCAACACTTGAGAAAGAAGACCCAACTGACCTTATACCTTGATGCTACAGGTAATGTTGCATCCAAAGTTCCGGGTCAAACCAAAAGACTTCTTTACTACTCTCTCACTCTTCCTGGAGGTGGTCAGAATGTCCCTCCCCTCCCAGTTTCCGAAATGCTTTACAAATGAACACTCTGTTCCACCGATACATCAGGTTGAAACAGATTACAGCTGGGCCCTACTCCAAAGTGTTATTCTATCATTCAACATGGAGAGCATTGTCAGCTACCTGGACAAGGCTTTTGCCATTTGTTCCAAACAGAAGACTTGGAAGGAGATCAGCATGTGTACAGTGCTACACATATGCTCGGCACACATGCTCAAAGCTGTCTCTCAGGCAATTGGGAGAAAAACAAGGATCAAAGGGTTAAAGAATCTTGCAACATTTGCATTTGCCAGGCTGCAAAACACTACCTCGTTGGCAACAGCACTTAAAATCTCCCGCTCACTGTGCACTGTGTTAATTGGCAAACACAGTACCAATACTGTCCTCAATAATCTGACGGCAATGCAGGACATAATAACACAATTCAAGATTCCTGACATGGAAGACACAGAGAAACTAGCTGACAGCCCCTTAGCTCAGGAGGAAGACTATGAGGAAAGGAGAAATGCACACACCATTATTGGAAGATCTCCATTCACATAACAATTCAAGAAAGTCTTGGAGGAGGTAAGGGGAACACTTGAAAATAAGGATCCCCTGACCCCAGATGATGAGGAAAATCTGTACTTCTGCCCAGGCATTGTTGATGTCCTTTTTGAGAAGTACCTAGGCATTTTCCCCCTTTGGAGTGGTCTGCTGTTGGGGAATTTAAAAAGGTATGCCTCTGATAAAGAATATGACACTTTGGGCCCACCGAAAACAAGGGACACAAATTGCCATGTGGAGAGATGGTTTGGAATCGTAAAACATTCTATTCTGTCAAAGCAGAGGGGACTGAGACCAGGACTTTCGTAAGGAAGATGTATGGCTCTGTACAGGGGAGATACAGAGAACACATCATGTCTCATAACTTCTCTGAACAGTTACTTGTTAAACCACTTCTACCAAAGGACATCTCTCAATCTCGGGAGGGTTGGGCAAAGAGAGACAGAGCAAAGCCCAAGACTGCCAGCTCAAAATTTTACACTGCTCCAAACACTGTTCCAGTTCCAAAGAGAGCAAAGTCAACTGTGAACACTGAAAGAGATCTCCAGAAGTGCACAGATAAGAAGAACAGCAGCAATGACCTCACCAGTACAGGTTCCGAGCCTGCAACAGAGGTACTATTTTGCTGATTAGTTAGATAAAATGTATGGTCTAAACTGATTTACATCAAGTCAATGTAATTTGGAGAGCCTGAAGCAACTGAGCACTTTCTAGAGCTATAAATACATTGTTATGGAAACAATAACAAAAATTAAACAAAATTGAAGCAGCAGTATTCACGCCTTAGGTATGTTCACCCCAGGACCCAGTTCAGCTTGGGTTCATCTTCCATTAAATATATAACAAATCCTTACCAAAACACAACAATCCAAATTTAATAATGGGAGCAATATTTTTGAATACAAAATGAAGTGGGCTAGTTCAATGGTAGATTTCTGTATGAGTACAGTAGCATGTGCAGAGTATTGACAATGTTTTAATGGAATGAGTTTGCAAATGTTGTATAAAGTGATAACAATATTATTGTCCATATTCTTGCAGGTTGATGCCTTTTGGACATGCAAACCAACTGAAGTTGTTGTGGCTGTTTTAAGACATGCTGAACAGAAGCTGAATTTCACCCTGCGGCACATAGAGTTCCAGAGTTTGAGGCTGGATGAACTTATCATAGGCGACGCAAGTTTTTCATTAAAATTGTTTATCTAAAATGAATCCACCTTTTGATGCCATGAGTTGTGCATAAAATGATGTTTAAATAGAATAGTCATTTCAGAATGTCTGGAGGTGGTGTGTGTTAGGATTGTGAATGTGTGTTTTAGACTGTTGTTCTCCCTTCCTGCCTAAAGGTTGTGCTGTTCACTGTTTCTTGTGTTTTCTCTTCAGACAAACCATTCTTAGCAAAAGTCCTGGACAAATGATTAATTCTCAAACATGTTGACAGCAATGTAATTAAACATTACCCTCTCCATTACCTGGTCATTTTGTATGATTAATTTCCTCTACAATTTATCCAAAATGTAATGGAATGTTACATTAGAGCCATCCTTAACTCTGAGGATACTCCTGGCCGATTTTACCACATGAATCACTACACCACGGGTGTAATTTTACACTGCACAAAAGAGCAGATGGCCAGGCAAGGGCTAAAAAAGGTGAGTACAACTGTAACAATTTTTTTTTTAATTTATTATTATTTTAGTATTGTAGTCAGAACACACCTTTTAGTGTTATTATAATCCTTGATGTGACACTTTAAAATGTTTTTTGGTCCTGTGGAAAAAAATACATAAGTTATACTGTGAAATATTGGTTTTTATTCGGTATATTATAGAAGAAATTCAGTTCTAAAATTTGACACATTTTGTCAGGTCACATTTGGTGACTGATGGAGCCATTGGATTTGTAAATATAAGAAATGTGCACTGGACATTTGTGGTGAGTATACAGCTACTCATCTAGTAGTTGATCTCCAATTTGTTGTGATTACGATCGTCTAAATTTGAAGTTGATCTGATGAAAGCTGTACGACAAGTACATCAAAGAAAAAATATGGAATATGACCAAAATGGCCACTAAAGTCAAACTGGCGGGCTTCCTGTTGCGTTATTCATAATGCACTGATGGACTTTTTTGTGCATCTAGTCATGATACACAATAGTCTATGTTTTTTTTGAGGATCGGTGAATGCTAAATGAGGGGCTTTTCCGTAGGTGGCGCTCTTGAGCCATTTTGCCACGCCCTTTTCAAAATACTCCAGAATACGTAAATTTATGCCGCCTTCGAATTTGCTGCAAACTCCTACAACTTTTTGAGCACATTAAAGCCCTCAAAACAGGTTGATCTGAGGAGGTC
The DNA here is from genome assembly GCF_949316205.1 of Platichthys flesus. Taxonomy (NCBI): domain Eukaryota; kingdom Metazoa; phylum Chordata; class Actinopteri; order Pleuronectiformes; family Pleuronectidae; genus Platichthys; species Platichthys flesus. The sequence goes on along the minus strand of NC_084948.1, from coordinate 1,269,655 downwards.
TGTTTTAGACAGAGTAAAAAGGTGCTGTTTTAAAATATCCTTGGGGTATTTTTACCAAAATATTTTACAGACATTTCAATAAGACCCCAAGGAACCATATCAACTGTGGTGAAATGGAAATAATATGTCCCCTTTAAAGCGAATATGTCCCCTTTAAAGCGTTTTCGTGTGTCATGGCGAGCTGATTTGACGCCCCGCCACAGTCAGACGGTGTGTCGAAAAGTTGTTTCTTTGGTAACTTTAGATCTCCATCTTGTTGTGATGCCACCCGTCTAAATTTTAAATTGATGTGATGAAAGCTCTCCGACAAATAAATCAAAGTGCACTATGTACAAAAACAAGACATTTCCTGATGCCACCAGGGGGCGCTTTCCTTTTAAGTCATGATTTCTAGGTAGATGTCTTCCGGTCGCGACTCTTGTCTTATATGTGTAGTTTGGAGTCGATTGGACAAAATATGTCTAAGTTACAGAAGCTCGCTTATATTGGCGTTTAGTCGAACTTTGAGACCTCACCACGGTCACACGGTATGATGAAAAGTTTAAATATTGATAACTTTAGATCTTCATCTTGTTTTGCAGTCTCATCTAATTTTTAAGTTGATCTGATGAAAGCTGTCTGAGTAGTATATAAAAACATAACACCTACCAAAAACAAGACATTTCCTGTTGCCACCAGGGGGCGCTGTGATTGTAAGTCACAATTTCTGCACCGATGTCTTCTGGTGGCGACTCTTGTCGTATGTGTCTAGTTTGGACTCAATTGGACAAAATATGTCTGAAATATGGAAGCTTGTGTTTTGATGGCGTTTCATCAAACTTTAACGCCACACCACGGTCAGACGGTTTTGCTAAAACGTAATCCTTCAATAACTTTAGATCTCCAATTTGTTGTGATGACGATCGTCTAAATTTGAAGTTGATCTGATGAAAGCTGTACGACAAGTACATCAAAAAAAAAATATGGAATATGACCAAAATGGCCACTAAAGTCAAACTGGCGGGCTTCCTGTTGCGTTATTCATAATGCACTGATGGACTTTTTTGTGCATCTAGTCATGATACACAATAGTCTTTGTTTTTTTTGAGGATCGGTGAATGCTAAATGAGGGGCTTTTCTGTAGGTGGCGCTCTTGAGCCATTTTGCCACGCCCTTTTCAAAATACTCCAGAATACGTAAATTTATGCCGCCTTCGAATTTACTGCAAAGTCCTACAACTTTTTGAGCACATTAAAGCCCTCAAAAAGCCAATGAGTTTAAACAGAGAAAAATAATAATAACTAGGGCTACGTTGTAGCACTAACGGGCCCGAGCACAGGCAATTTCAAGTCTGTTGCGGTCGGGGAAGAGAGAACGTTCGATGACCAAGCGCTCGTCTCCACATTGCCTGCGTTTGCCCTGTGCGGCAAGGAAGATCGCTCCACTTCTTCTGGCCAGCCGCTGGTGCTGAACTAGAGGTAAGTAACCTTGAAACTATCCAACATAACCTATTGCTTTATCTATCATCATATGCTTACATGCCTCAAGTTTTTTGTAATATGTAATTGTTATAAAAGTTACCGTTTATTTATCACGTCTAATGAACAGATTGAAGCAAGATAACTCGACAGTCTTGTTTTGGTTGTGACATTATTTTTTTTAATGAGTTACTATCAATACGCTACACGTGTACGTTTCATGTGATAGTAACTGTTTCACCAATATTCTGATACAGGATGGTATATCCGCCATTACTATTTTCACATCGTTTATTTAGTCTGTCATGGAGTTGTAGAGTGAATTAGACAGTAGTGATAACATTATAATGTCCACACATCAGTGTTGTAAACACTTCTCCAATTAATTATATAATTATGTTTTCACACTGAGGGAAGTGGAGAGACTTGATGTGGACTATTATCAACAGCTCTGTGGGAGATCATCACCTTGAATATTACAGATGAGGTAGAAAGACATTTTATCTATGTGTACAATGTTGTATTTCTTTGTCACGTTTTATCAAAAGCGATTTAAAGTATGTGCATTTAACCATTAGGATACAAACCCAGACCCTAGTACATCGGTTCTAGCTGAAATAAGTAGTGCTTCATAAACAACACAAAACATTCATAACAGTACGCTTCTGCTCCTCATTAATGCAGCTCCTGATGTCCCCAGCAGCAACATGGTGGAGATCTGCAGCTTCATGCTGGTCAACTGGAAGACAACTGATTAAGATTAAAAGATTAAGATTAAAATCCATGTATTCATCCAAAACACATGCACAGACATGCAAAGGCACACTCATGCAGGTAGGGACATTTAATCGCTGCTTTTTACCCATCTGGTGCAGGACACACAGAGCAGTGAGCGACCATGTACGGCGCTCGGGGGAGCAGATGTTGGGGGAGTGAGGTGCCTTGCTCATGGGCACTAGAGAGGGTAGGGAGACTCTTGGATTTTTGGACAGATCAATCCAGGTTCGACTTTTGTTGTCTCTCCATGGAGTCGAACCAAAGACGAACCAGAGACCTTCTCTGCCCATAGTCCAAGTTTCTGCCACTCGACCACCGCCTCTCCTCATGCATCATCAAACTAGTAATCTACACATCACTCCATGCGTTGCTCCCTTAACTACAGATGGCCTGCGAATGTCATGGAGTTTTACAGTGAATTAGACAGTTTAGGTATGATTTTAATCTCCACACATCAGTGTTGTAAACAGTTCTCAAATTAATTATAGAATTATGTTTTCACACTGAGAGAAGTGGAAAGACTTGATTTGGACTGTTATCAATAGGTCTGTGGGAGATTATCACCTTGAATAGTACTGATGAGGTAGAAAGACATTTTATGTATTTGTACAATGTTGTATTTCTTTCAGCACTTTTATCAGAAGGGACTTAAAATATGTACATTTCACCATGAGGATATAAACCAAGACCACAGTACAACAGTTCTATCTGAAATCTGTTGTGCTTTATACACAACACAAAACATTCTTTAACAGTGCGTTTTTTCTCTTCATAGATGAAGAACTGCAGCACCTGATGTCCTCAGCAGCAACATGGTGGAGATCTGATTTGATACACTTTAGATAAGAACCCAGTGTTTTATATTTCTGCTTTGCCATAAGAGACAGAACATGGTCATCACAGCTGTGTCCTTCAGGCTCGTCTGTCCCTAATAAAATGATAGGAAACATGAAAGTGATCGTCATTATTGTAGAGGAAGAGTTACATATGAACAAAGTGTGTAATCTTATTTTCTGTGGATATTCAACTGTGTATTTGAATATGCTTTTGGATTAAAACGTGCACTACCATGACAATGAATGTTTTTAATGGAGCTATTTCACATTAAAAGTATTGCATTATAATTTAATACATTATGTATTATGTGCAATACTTTGATTGTTTTTAAGTAATGAAATCAGGTCTGTACCTGGAGTCAGTGTTCAGTCTGGTTGGATTCAAGTTGTGTGTCAAGTTGGACCTTCTAGAGGAACATGAAACCAATACACAGATATGTAAAGTCATACATGGGCCAGGTTAAGTAATTAACAGACTTTTAAATGGTAAAAATAAAATATTAGTTCAAAGTTAATCAGAGCATAATCATTTCAGATTAGGAAATAGGTAGTGCATATAAACCCACAACTCTGTATGACACTGTCTGTTCTAGTAAAGTTACAAGGCTATGACTTACTCATATTTAACAAAAGAATTCAGTGAAGTCTGTCTGAGATTAACGATTTAAATACTGAAGGTGGGAGACACGGTTATTTTTCACTGTAACACGTGACAGGACATCAACACCGTGACTCTGAATAAAGAGCCTTAAAAGACGTAGTGCTCCTTTGAACAGCTGCTCTTACAATGTGTAGCAAGTGCTAAATCTCCATTAGTATAATAGTAACAAAAATCACCCTTTACATAATTGAACATATATTTTCCATGTGAACCCCTTTAACACAGTTCAATTCAGGAGCAAAATATAATTTATACAGTATTTATTAGAGCTAGTATTAGTAAACAGATCAAACAAATGCAGTACAACACATCACACATCCACAGTGTCTCTTTTGCTTATCATCACAGTCAGTCAGAAGTGTCCGTTTAACTTACGTAGCAGTTGAGAGATGCTTCGTTGGAGCTAGCAGGAGCCAGCTCATAGCCAGTGCTGCTGTTGAGAGCGGCAGAGTTCACACAGGAAAAGACACGACGGACGGGGGAAAAAAGCTTTGAGTGCGTCCCACACTCTAACCTGCTGAGCTAACAACGTCCACAGTGACTCCGCCGCCGTCCTCTCATCCAGACTCGCCAACCGTTCTCCGGTTCTTCGTGATACACAGCTCCGCAGCTTGTGACGACGTAACTTTTCAGAGTCTCATGAGGCGTTCACTTGCAGCTGTGTTAAATGCAGCTTCGTTTGTCATGGCGAGTTGAAGAAGTCTGCTGCAAAGCTATGAATAATCCGCATGATGAAAACTCACAGCAATGTTATGCCTACATTATCAATATATTGAGACCCATGTGACACAGTTTGACATGGTTTAGCAAAGTGAATGAGGAGAAATACATCCAAGTGTGAGACGTAACAAACCGAAAGCGGTCTCATGCTGCGTTCAGGGTAACTCTGTTAAAATGGGTTTCATTGGTCATGGTGAGCTGATGAACTTTGATGCCACGCCATTAACAATCTGCATGATGAAAAGTCACAATAATGTTATGCCTACATTATCAATATCTTGAGACCAATTTGACACAGTTTGACATGGTTTAGTAAAGTGGCTGGAGGGAAATACATCAAAGAGTAAGATGACCAAAACAAGACATTTCCTGATGCCACCAGGGGGCGCTTTCCTTTTAAGTCATGATTTCTAGGTAGATGTCTTCCGGTCGCGACTCTTGTCTTATATGTGTAGTTTGGAGTCGATTGGACAAAATATGTCTAAGTTACAGAAGCTCGCTTATATTGGCGTTTAGTCGAACTTTGAGACCTCACCACGGTCACACGGTATGATGAAAAGTTTAAATATTGATAACTTTAGATCTTCATCTTGTTTTGTAGAGTCTCATCTAATTTTTAAGTTGATCTGATGAAAGCTGTCTGAGTAGTACATAAAAACATAACACGTACCAAAAACAAGACATTTCCTGTTGCCACCAGGGGGCGCTGTGATTGTAAGTCACAATTTCTGCACCGATGTCTTCTGGCGGCGACTCTTGTCGTATGTGTCTAGTTTGGACTCAATTGGATAAAATATGTCTGAAATATGGAAGCGTGTGTTTTGATGGCGTTTCATCAAACTTTAACGCCACACCACGGTCAGACGGTTTTGCTAAAACGTAATCCTTCAATAACTTTAGATCTCCAATTTGTTGTGATGACGATCGTCTAAATTTGAAGTTGATCTGATGAAAGCTGTACGACAAGTACATCAAAGAAAAAATATGGAATATGACCAAAATGGACACTAAAGTCAAACTGGCGGGCTTCCTGTTGCGTTATTCATAATGCACTGATGGACTTTTTTGTGCATCTAGTCATGATACACAATAATCTTTGTTTTTTTTGAGGATCGGTGAATGCTAAATGAGGGGCTTTTCCGTAGGTGGCGCTCTTGAGCCATTTTGCCACGCCCTTTTCAAAATACTTCAGAAAACGTAAACTTGCGCACATTTGTAATTTACTGTACACTTTAGAAACTTTTTGAGCACGTTAAAGCCCTCAAAAAGCCAATTCACTGAGCGAAGAAAAATAATAATAATAATAATCTTTTCAATTTCAATAGGTCCTCTCACCGATTTCGGTGCTCGGGCCCTAATAATAATAATAATCATTTCAATTTCAATAGGGCCTCCCACCGATTTCGGTGCTCGGGCCCTAACTAGGGCTACGTTGTAGCACTTGCGGGCCCGAGCACCCGCACGTTGAAGCCTGTTGCGGTCGGTGGAGAGAGCGATCGATGACCAAGCGCACATCATCGATCGAGCATGCACTTCTCCACGTTGCATGCGTTTTGCGCTCTGCGGCAGTAGGTTTGCCAGTAGTTGGCGCCATCACTGTTATTACGCACAGACATATATATCTGTTCATGTAGGCGCTCTGATGTAGCGTGAGCAATTTTGTGTCAATTGGACAATGTTAACACAACTTAATTTTCACACTGATCAGTAGGTGGCGCTATGACCATGAACTAATATTTATATGTGGAGCTGTTCAGATCAGTATTGTGATCATAGGTCAGTAGTTTGGAGCCGGTTGGATAATGCAGAGTGGATTAACAAAGTACTTCCTGTTTCCTGGCGAATCAGTAGGTGGCGCTATGACACTGAGGAAATATTGACACATAGAGCTGTTCAGGCTTGGACTCTGACCATGTGACAGAAGTTTTGTAATGATAGGACAATGCACAGTGGAGTTATGATAACATCGTGTCCTTTGGCGAAGGAAAATCCTTCGCCGCACATCAATGTTTACACGGTTTGAGGAAACGTCACAATTCTGACCATGATCTAATGACTTGACTGATCTGATTTGAGCTGTATATTGTAAATCAGCCAGGAGCAGTTCATCAAAGTATAAAACATGTCACTTCCTGTAGCCACCAGGGGGCGCTGTAATTTCAAGTCATAATTTCTGTGTAGATGTCATCAGGATGGCACCCTTGTCTTACATGTCTAGTTTGGACTCGATTGGACAATGTATGTCCGAGATACAGAACCTCGTGTTTTGATGGCGTTTAATCAAACTCAAGACGCCACGCCACGGTCACACGGTGTGACGAAAGGTCAATCTCTTAATCACTTTTTATCTCCATCTTGTTGTGATGGCACTGATCTTAATTTGAAGTTAATCTGATGAAAGCCCTGGGACAAGTGCATCAAGTAAAAATGTGGAATATGGAAAAAAAATGGCCACTTAATCCAAAATGGCGGCCTCCCTGTTTGGTCAAGCATACCTATCCAAGATATTTTTTTGTTTGTTATGAAACGACACATGTCCCGATAGATTTGTATAAATGTCGGCCATCGTAGTGCCGGGGTTGCCCTATAGGGGGCGCTGGTCAGTTTTTTTGCCACGCCCATTTCTTAAAACCATATGAATATCTTCAGGGGGGGGCTGTTGTTACACACATGTAGTTTGAGAGAGATAGAATCATGAACACTGAAGTTACAGCAATTTTGTGTTTCACGGCGAGTTGATGAACTTTAATGCAACGCCATTCATATGGCGTTTGACAAAAAGTCACGGTAATCTTATGTCTTCATTGTCAATGTCTTGGGACCCATTTGATACAGTTTGACATGGTTGAGGTCAGTGGATGAGGAGAAATTCATCCAAGTGTAAGACAAGCAAAAAACAAGACATTTCCTGTTGCCACCAGGGGGCGCTGCGGTTTTAAGTCATCATTTATGCATAGATGTCATCAGGCGGGGACTATTGTCTTACATGTCTAGTTTGGACTTGATTGGAACATGTATGTCCGAGATACAGATGCCCGTGTTTTGATGGCGTGTAACCAATTTTTAACGCCATGCCACGGTCACACGGTGTGATAAAAAAAAAATCCCTCAATCAATTTTTATCTCCATCTTGTTGTGATGACACTCATCTGAATTTGAAGTTGATCTGATGAAAGCCCTGGGACAAGTACGTAAAAGTAAAAATGTGGGATATTGCCAAAATGGCCACTAAAAGCAAAATGGCGGACTTCCTGTTGCGTTTTTCATAATGCTCCATGAGACTTTTTTTCATGACTGGTCACGATACACCTATATCCAGATTTTGATGAATATCCGTTATGTGGAAACCTAGGGGCTGGTTCCAGGGGGCGCTGTAGAGCCATTTTGCCACGCCCAATTCCAATTACTCCAGAATACTAAAATATCCGCAGACCTTGAATTTCCTGCAAAGTTTCATAACTTTTTGAGCATGTCTAGACCCTGAAAAAGCCCCCCAAAGGGAAATAATAATAATAATAATAATAATAACTAGGGCTACGTTGTAGCACTAACGGGCCCGAGCACAGGCAATTTCAAGTCTGTTGCGGTCGGGGAAGAGAGAACGTTCGATGACCAAGCGCTCGTCTCCACATTGCCTGCGTTTGCCCTGTGCGGCAAGGAAGATCGCTCCACTTCTTCTGGCCAGCCGCTGGTGCTGAACTAGAGGTAAGTAACCTTCAAACTATCCAACATAACCTATTGCTTTATCTATCATCATATGCTTACATGGCTCAAGTTCTTTGTAATATGTAATTGTTATAAAAGTTACCGTTTATTTATCACGTCTAATGAACAGATTGAAGCAAGATAACTCAACAGTCTTGTTTTGGTTGTGACATTATTTTTTTTAATGAGTTACTATCAATACGCTACACGTGTACGTTTCATGTGATAGTAACTGTTTCACCAATATTCTGATACAGGATGGTATATCCGCCATTACTATTTTCACATTGTTTATTTAGTCTGTCATGGAGTTGTAGAGTGAATTAGACAGTAGTGATAACATTATAATGTCCACACATCAGTGTTGTAAACACTTCTCCAATTAATTATATAATTATGTTTTCACACTGAGGGAAGTGGAGAGACTTGATGTGGACTGTTATCAACAGCTCTGTGGGAGATCATCACCTTGAATATTACAGATGAGGTAGAAAGACATTTTATGTATGTGTACAATGTTGTATTTCTTTGTCACGTTTTATCAAAAGCGATTTAAAGTATGTGCATTTAACCATTAGGATACAAACCCAGACCCTAGTACATCGGTTCTAGCTGAAATAAGTAGTGCTTCATAAACAACACAAAACATTCATAACAGTACGCTTCTGCTCCTCATTAATGCAGCTCCTGATGTCCCCAGCAGCAACATGGTGGAGATCTGCAGCTTCATGCTGGTCAACTGGAAGACAACTGATTAAGATTAAAAGATTAAGATTAAAATCCATGTATTCATCCCAAACACATGCACAGACATGCAAAGGCAAGGCACACTCATGCAGGTAGGGAAATTTAATCGCTGCTTTTTACCCATCTGGTGCAGGACACACAGAGCAGTGAGCGACCATGTACGGCGCTCGGGGGAGCAGATGTTGGGGGAGTGAGGTGCCTTGCTCATGGGCACTAGAGAGGGTAGGGAGACTCTTGGATTTTTGGACAGATCAATCCAGGTTCGACTTTTGTTGTCTCTCCATGGAGTCGAACCAAAGACGAACCAGAGACCTTCTCTGCCCATAGTCCAAGTTTCTGCCACTCGACCACCGCCTCTCCTCATGCATCATCAAACTAGTAATCTACACATCACTCCATGCGTTGCTCCCTTAACTACAGATGGCCTGCGAATGTCATGGAGTTTTACAGTGAATTAGACAGTTTAGGTATGATTTTAATCTCCACACATCAGTGTTGTAAACAGTTCTCAAATTAATTATAGAATTATGTTTTCACACTGAGAGAAGTGGAAAGACTTGATTTGGACTGTTATCAATAGGTCTGTGGGAGATTATCACCTTGAATAGTACTGATGAGGTAGAAAGACATTTTATGTATTTGTACAATGTTGTATTTCTTTCAGCACTTTTATCAGAAGGGACTTAAAATATGTACATTTCACCATGAGGATATAAACCAAGACCACAGTACAACAGTTCTATCTGAAATCTGTTGTGCTTTATACACAACACAAAACATTCTTTAACAGTGCGTTTTTTCTCTTCATAGATGAAGAACTGCAGCACCTGATGTCCTCAGCAGCAACATGGTGGAGATCTGATTTGATACACTTTAGATAAGAACCCAGTGTTTTATATTTCTGCTTTGCCATAAGAGACAGAACATGGTCATCACAGCTGTGTCCTTCAGGCTCGTCTGTCCCTAATAAAATGATAGGAAACATGAAAGTGATCGTCATTATTGTAGAGGAAGAGTTACATATGAACAAAGTGTGTAATCTTATTTTCTGTGGATATTCAACTGTGTATTTGAATATGCTTTTGGATTAAAACGTGCACTACCATGACAATGAATGTTTTTAATGGAGCTATTTCACATTAAAAGTATTGCATTATAATTTAATACATTATGTATTATGTGCAATACTTTGATTGTTTTTAAGTAATGAAATCAGGTCTGTACCTGGAGTCAGTGTTCAGTCTGGTTGGATTCAAGTTGTGTGTCAAGTTGGACCTTCTAGAGGAACATGAAACCAATACACAGATATGTAAAGTCATACATGGGCCAGGTTAAGTAATTAACAGACTTTTAAATGGTAAAAATAAAATATTAGTTCAAAGTTAATCAGAGCATAATCATTTCAGATTAGGAAATAGGTAGTGCATATAAGCCCACAACTCTGTATGACACTGTCTGTTCTAGTAAAGTTACAAGGCTATGACTTACTCATATTTAACAAAAGAATTCAGTGAAGTCTGTCTGAGATTAACGATTTAAATACTGAAGGTGGGAGACACGGTTATTTTTCACTGTAACACGTGACAGGACATCAACACCGTGACTCTGAATAAAGAGCCTTAAAAGACGTAGTGCTCCTTTGAACAGCTGCTCTTACAATGTGTAGCAAGTGCTAAATCTCCATTAGTATAATAGTAACAAAAATCACCCTTTACATAATTAAACATATATTTTCCATGTGAACCCCTTTAACACAGTTCAATTCAGGAGCAAAATATAATTTATACAGTATTTATTAGAGCTAGTATTAGTAAACAGATCAAACAAATGCAGTACAACACATCACACATCCACAGTGTCTCTTTTGCTTATCATCACAGTCAGTCAGAAGTGTCCGTTTAACTTACGTAGCAGTTGAGAGATGCTTCGTTGGAGCTAACAGGAGCTAGCTCATAGCCAGTGCTGCTGTTGAGAGCGGCAGAGTTCACACAGGAAAAGACACGACGGACGGGGGAAAAAAGCTTTGAGTGCGTCCCACACTCTAACCTGCTGAGCTAACAACGTCCACAGTGACTCCGCCGCCGTCCTCTCATCCAGACTCGCCAACCGTTCTCCGGTTCTTCGTGATACACAGCTCCGCAGCTTGTGACGACGTAACTTTTTCAGAGTCTCATGAGGCGTTCACTTGCAGCTGTGTTAAATGCAGCTTCGTTTGTCATGGCGAGTTGAAGAAGTCTGCTGCAAAGCTATGAATAATCCGCATGATGAAAACTCACAGCAATGTTATGCCTACATTATCAATATATTGAGACCCATGTGACACAGTTTGACATGGTTTAGCAAAGTGAATGAGGAGAAATACATCCAAGTGTGAGACGTAACAAACCGAAAGCGGTCTCATGCTGCGTTCAGGGTAACTCTGTTAAAATGTGTTTCATTGGTCATGGTGAGCTGATGAACTTTGATGCCACGCCATTAACAATCTGCATGATGAAAAGTCACAATAATGTTATGCCTACATTATCAATATCTTGAGACCAATTTGACACAGTTTGACATGGTTTAGTAAAGTGGCTGGAGGGAAATACATCAAAGAGTAAGATGACCAAAACAAGACATTTCCTGATGCCACCAGGGGGCGCTTTCCTTTTAAGTCATGATTTCTAGGTAGATGTCTTCCGGTCGCGACTCTTGTCTTATATGTGTAGTTTGGAGTCGATTGGACAAAATATGTCTAAGTTACAGAAGCTCGCTTATATTGGCGTTTAGTCGAACTTTGAGACCTCACCACGGTCACACGGTATGATGAAAAGTTTAAATTCTGATAACTTTAGATCTTCATCTTGTTTTGTAGAGTCTCATCTAATTTTTAAGTTGATCTGATGAAAGCTGTCTGAGTAGTACATAAAAACATAACACGTACCAAAATAAGACATTTCGCGTTACCACCAGGGGGCGCTGTGATTGTAAGTCACAATTTCTGCACCCATGTCTTCTGGTGGCGACTCTTGTCGAATGTGTCTAGTTTGGACTCAATTGGACAAAATATGTCTGAAATATGGAAGCTTGTGTTTTGATGGCGTTTCATCAAACTTTAACGCCACACCACGGTCAGACGGTTTTGCTAAAACGTAATCCTTCAATAACTTTAGATCTCCAATTTGTTGTGATGACGATCGTCTAAATTTGAAGTTGATCTGATGAAAGCTGTACGACAAGTACATCAAAGAAAAAATATGGAATATGACCAAAATGGCCACTAAAGTCAAACTGGCGGGCTTCCTGTTGCGTTATTCATAATGCACTGATGGACTTTTTTGTGCATCTAGTCATGATACACAATAATCTTTGTTTTTTTTGAGGATCGGTGAATGCTAAATGAGGGGCTTTTCCGTAGGTGGCGCTCTTGAGCCATTTTGCCACGCCCTTTTCAAAATACTCCAGAATACGTAATTTTACGCCGCCTTCGAATTTACTGCAAACTCCTACAACTTTTTGAGCACATTAAAGCCCTCAAAAAGCCAATTCATTTAAGCTAAGAAAAATAATAATAATAATAATAATAATCATTTCAATTTCAATAGGGCCTCCCACCGATTTCGGTGCTCGGGCCCTAACTAGGGCTACGTTGTAGCACTTGCGGGCCCGAGCACCCGCACGTTGAAGCCTGTTGCGGTCGGTGGAGAGAGCGATCGATGACCAAGCGCACATCATCGATCGAGCATGCACTTCTCCACGTTGCATGCGTTTTGCGCTCTGCGGCAGTAGGTTTGCCAGTAGGTGGCGCCATCACTATTATTACGCACAGACATATTTATCTGTTCATGTAGGCGCTCTGATGTAGCGTGAGCAATTTTGTGTCAATTGGACAATGTTTCCGCAACTTAATTTTCACACTGATCAATAGGTGGCGCTATGATCCTGAACTAATATTCATATATGGAGCTGTTCTATTCAGGATTGTGATCATAGGTCAGTAGTTTGGAGCCGGTTGGATAATGCAGAGTGGATTAACAAAGTACTTCCTGTTTCCTGGCGAATCAGTAGGTGGCGCTATGACACTGAGGAAATATTGACACATAGAGCTGTTCAGGCTTGGACTCTGACCATGTGACAGAAGTTTTGTAGTGATAGGACAATGCACAGTGGAGTTATGATAACATCGTGTCCTTTGGCGAAGGAAAATCCTTCGCCGCACATCAATGTTTACACGGTTTGAGGAAACGTCACAATTCTGACCATGATCTAATGACTTGACTGATCTGATTTGAGCTGTATATTGTAAATCACACAGGAGCAGTTCATCAAAGTATAAAACATGTCACTTCCTGTAGCCACCAGGGGGCGCTGTAATTTCAAGTCATAATTTCTGTGTAGATGTCATCAGGATGGCACCCTTGTCTTACATGTCTAGTTTGGACTCGATTGGACAATGTATGTCCGAGATACAGAACCTCGTGTTTTGATGGCGTTTAATCAAACTCAAGACGCCACGCCACGGTCACACGGTGTGACGAAAGGTCAATCTCTTAATCACTTTTTATCTCCATCTTGTTGTGATGGCACTGATCTTAATTTGAAGTTAATCTGATGAAAGCCCTGGGACAAGTGCATCAAGTAAAAATGTGGAATATGGAAAAAAAATGGCCACTTAATCCAAAATGGCGGCCTCCCTGTTTGGTCAAGCATACCTATCCAAGATATTTTTTTGTTTGTTATGAAACGACACATGTCCCGATAGATTTGTATAAATGTAGGCCATCGTAGTGCCGGGGTTGCCCTATAGGGGGCGCTGGTCAGTTTTTTTGCCACGCCCATTTCTTAAAACCATATGAATATCTTCAGGGGGGGGCTGTTGTTACACACATGTAGTTTGAGAGAGATAGAATCATGAACACTGAAGTTACAGCAATTTCGTGTTTCACGGCGAGTTGATGAACTTTAATGCCACGCCATTCATATGGCGTTTGACGAAAAGTCACGGTAATCTTATGTCTTCATTGTCAATGTCTTGGGACCCATTTGATACAGTTTGACATGGTTGAGGTCAGTGGATGAGGAGAAATTCATCCAAGTGTAAGACAAGCAAAAAACAAGACATTTCCTGTTGCCACCAGGGGGCGCTGCGGTTTTAAGTCATCATTTATGCATAGATGTCATCAGGCGGGGACTATTGTCTTACATGTCTAGTTTGGACTTGATTGGAACATGTATGTCCGAGATACAGATGCCCGTGTTTTGATGGCGTGTAACCAATTTTTAACGCCATGCCACGGTCACACGGTGTGATAAAAAAAAAATCCCTCAATCATTTTTTATCTCCATCTTGTTGTGATGACACTCATCTGAATTTGAAGTTGATCTGATGAAAGCCCTGGGACAAGTACGTAAAAGTAAAAATGTGGGATATTGCCAAAATGGCCACTAAAAGCAAAATGGCGGACTTCCTGTTGCGTTTTTCATAATGCTCCATGAGACTTTTTTTCATGACTGGTCACGATACACCTATATCCAGATTTTGATGAAAATCCGTTATGTGGAAACCTAGGGGCTGGTTCCAGGGGGCGCTGTAGAGCCATTTTGCCACGCCCAATTCCAATTACTCCAGAATACTAAAATATCCGCAGACCTTGAATTTCCTGCAAAGTTTCATAACTTTTTGAGCATGTCTAGACCCTGAAAAAGCCCCCCAAAGGGAAATAATAATAATAATAATAATAATAATAATAATAATAATAATAATAATAATAATAATAATAAAAATCCTTACAGATTCAATAGGGCCTCTCACCATTCGGTGCTCGGGCCCTAATAATAATAATAACTAGGGCTACGTTGTAGCACTTGCGGGCCCGAGCACCCGCACGTTGAAGCCTGTTGCGGTCGGTGGAGAGAGCGATCGATGACCAAGCGCACATCATCGATCGAGCATGCACTTCTCCACGTTGCATGCGTTTTGCGCTCTGCGGCAGTAGGTTTGCCAGTAGGTGGCGCCATCACTATTATTACGCACAGACATATATATCTGTTCATGTAGGCGCTCTGATGTAAAGTGAGCAATTTTGTGTCAATTGGACAATGTTAACACAACTTAATTTTCACACTGATCAGTAGGTGGCGCTATGACCCTGAACTAATATTTATATGTGGAGCTGTTCAGATCAGTATTGTGATCATAGGTCAGTAGTTTGGAGCCGGTTGGATAATGCAGAGTGGATTAACAAAGTACTTCCTGTTTCCTGGCGAATCAGTAGGTGGCGCTATGACACTGAGGAAATATTGACACATAGAGCTGTTCAGGCTTGTACTCTGACCATGTGACAGAAGTTTTGTAGTGATAGGACAATGCACAGTGGAGTTATGATAACATCGTGTCCTTTGGCGAAGGAAAATCCTTCGCCGCACATCAATGTTTACACGGTTTGAGGAAACGTCACAATTCTGACCATGATCTAATGACTTGACTGAGCTGATTTGAGCTGTATATTGTAAATCAGCCAGGAGCAGTTCATCAAAGTATGAAACATGTCACTTCATGTTGCCACCAGGGGGCGCTGTGATTTCAAGTCATAATTTCTGTGTAGATGTCATCAGGATGGCACCCTTGTCTTACATTTCTAGTTTGGACTCGATTGGACAATGTATGTCCGAGATACTGAACCTCGTGTTTTGATGGCGTTTAATCAAACTCAAGACGCCACGCCACGGTCACACGGTGTGACGAAAGGTCAATCTCTTAATCACTTTTTATCTCCATCTTGTTGTGATGGCACTGATCTTAATTTGAAGTTAATCTGATGAAAGCCCTGGGACAAGTGCATCAAGTAAAAATGTGGAATATGGAAAAAAAATGGCCACTTAATCCAAAATGGCGGCCTCCCTGTTTGGTCAAGCATACCTATCCAAGATATTTTTTTGTTTGTTATGAAACGACACATGTCCCGATAGATTTGTATAAATGTCGGCCATCGTAGTGCCGGGGTTGCCCTATAGGGGGCGCTGGTCAGTTTTTTTGCCACGCCCATTTCTTAAAACCATATGAATATCTTCAGGGGGGGGCTGTTGTTACACACATGTAGTTTGAGAGAGATAGAATCATGAACACTGAAGTTACAGCAATTTCGTGTTTCACGGCGAGTTGATGAACTTTAATGCCACGCCATTCATATGGCGTTTGACGAAAAGTCACGGTAATCTTATGTCTTCATTGTCAATGTCTTGGGACCCATTTGATACAGTTTGACATGGTTGAGGTCAGTGGATGAGGAGAAATTCATCCAAGTGTAAGACAAGCAAAAAACAAGACATTTCCTGTTGCCACCAGGGGGCGCTGCGGTTTTAAGTCATCATTTATGCATAGATGTCATCAGGCGGGGACTATTGTCTTACATGTCTAGTTTGGACTTGATTGGAACATGTATGTCCGAGATACAGATGCCCGTGTTTTGATGGCGTGTAACCAATTTTTAACGCCATGCCACGGTCACACGGTGTGATAAAAAAAAAATCCCTCAATCATTTTTTATCTCCATCTTGTTGTGATGACACTCATCTGAATGTGAAGTTGATCTGATGAAAGCCCTGGGACAAGTACGTTAAAGTAAAAATGTGGGATATTGCCAAAATGGCCACTAAAAGCAAAATGGCGGACTTCCTGTTGCTTTTTTCATAATGCTCCATGAGACTTTTTTTCATGACTGGTCACGATACACCTATATCCAGATTTTGATGAAAATCCGTTATGTGGAAACCTAGGGGCTGGTTCCAGGGGGCGCTGTAGAGCCATTTTGCCACGCCCAATTCCAATTACTCCAGAATACTAAAATATCCGCAGACCTTGAATTTCCTGCAAAGTTTCATGACTTTTTGAGCATGTCTAGACCCTGAAAAAGCCCCCCAAAGGGAAATAATAATAATAATAATAATAATAATAATAATAATAATAATAAAAATCCTTACAGATTCAATAGGGCCTCTCACCATTCGGTGCTCGGGCCCTAATAATAATAACTAGGGCTACGTTGTAGCACTTGCGGGCCCGAGCACCCGCACGTTGAAGCCTGTTGCGGTCGGTGGAGAGAGCGATCGATGACCAAGCGCACATCATCGATCGAGCATGCACTTCTCCACGTTGCATGCGTTTTGCGCTCTGCGGCAGTAGGTTTGCCAGTAGGTGGCGCCATCACTATTATTACGCACAGACATATAGATCTATTCAAGTAGGCGCTCTGATGTAGCGTGAGCAATTTTGTGTCAATTGGACAATGTTAACACAACTTAATTTTCACACTGATCAGTAGGTGGCGCTATGACCCTGAACTAATATTTATATGTGGAGCTGTTCAGATCAGTATTGTGATCATAGGTCAGTAGTTTGGAGCCGGTTGGATAATGCAGAGTGGATTAACAAAGTACTTCCTGTTTCCTGGCGAATCAGTAGGTGGCGCTATGACACTGAGGAAATACTGACACATAGAGCTGTTCAGGCTTGGACTCTGACCATGTGACAGAAGTTTTGTAGTGATAGGACAATGCACAGTGGAGTTATGATAACATCGTGTCCTTTGGCGAAGGAAAATCCTTCGCCGCACATCAATGTTTACACGGTTTGAGGAAACGTCACAATTCTGACCATGATCTAATGACTTGACTGATCTTATTTGAGCTGTATATTGTAAATCAGCCAGGAGCAGTTCATCAAAGTATAAAACATGTCACTTCCTGTAGCCACCAGGGGGCGCTGTAATTTCAAGTCATAATTTCTGTGTAGATGTCATCAGGATGGCACCCTTGTCTTACATGTCTAGTTTGGACTCGATTGGACAATGTATGTCCGAGATACAGAACCTCGTGTTTAGATGGCGTTTAATCAAACTCAAGACGCCACGCCACGGTCACACGGTGTGACGAAAGGTCAATCTCTTAATCACTTTTTATCTCCATCTTGTTGTGATGGCACTGATCTTAATTTGAAGTTAATCTGATGAAAGCCCTGGGACAAGTGCATCAAGTAAAAATGTGGAATATGGAAAAAAAATGGCCACTTAATCCAAAATGGCGGCCTCCCTGTTTGGTCAAGCATACCTATCCAAGATATTTTTTGGTTTGTTATGAAACGACACATGTCCCGATAGATTTGTATAAATGTCGGCCATCGTAGTGCCGGGGTTGCCCTATAGGGGGCGCTGGTCAGTTTTTTTGCCACGCCCATTTCTTAAAACCATATGAATATCTTCAGGGGGGGGGCTGTTGTTACACACATGTAGTTTGAGAGAGATAGAATCATGAACACTGAAGTTACAGCAATTTCGTGTTTCACGGCGAGTTGATGAACTTTAATGCCACGCCTTTCATATGGCGTTTGACGAAAAGTCACGGTAATCTTATGTCTTCATTGTCAATGTCTTGGGACCCATTTGATACAGTTTGACATGGTTGAGGTCAGTGGATGAGGAGAAATTCATCCAAGTGTAAGACAAGCAAAAAACAAGACATTTCCTGTTGCCACCAGGGGGCGCTGCGGTTTTAAATCATCATTTATGCATAGATGTCATCAGGCGGGGACTATTGTCTTACATGTCTAGTTTGGACTTGATTGGAACATGTATGTCCGAGATACAGATGCCCGTGTTTTGATGGCGTGTAACCAATTTTTAACGCCATGCCACGGTCACATGGTGTGATAAAAAAAAAATCCCTCAATCATTTTTTATCTCCATCTTGTTGTGATGACACTCATCTGAATTTGAAGTTGATCTGATGAAAGCCCTGGGACAAGTACGTAAAAGTAAAAATGTGGGATATTGCCAAAATGGCCACTAAAAGCAAAATGGCGGACTTCCTGTTGCGTTTTTCATAATGCTCCATGAGACTTTTTTTCATGACTGGTCACGATACACCTATATCCAGATTTTGATGAAAATCCGTTATGTGGAAACCTAGGGGCTGGTTCCAGGGGGCGCTGTAGAGCCATTTTGCCACGCCCAATTCCAATTACTCCAGAATACCAAAATATCCGCAGACCTTGAATTTCCTGCAAAGTTTCATAACTTTTTGAGCATGTCTAGACCCTGAAAAAGCCCCCCAAAGGGAAATAATAATAATAATAATAATAACTAGGGCTACGTTGTAGCACTTGCGGGCCCGAGCACCCGCACGTTGAAGCCTGTTGCGGTCGGTGGAGAGAGCGATCGATGACCAAGCGCACATCATCGATCGAGCATGCACTTCTCCACGTTGCATGCGTTTTGCGCTCTGCGGCAGTAGGTTTGCCAGTAGGTGGCGCCATCACTATTATTACGCACAGACATATAGATCTGTTCAAGTAGGCGCTCTGATGTAGCGTGAGAAATTTTGTGTCAATTGGACAATGTTTCCGCAACTTAATTTTCACACTGATCAGTAGGTGGCGCTATGACCCCGAACTAATATTTATATGTGGAGCTGTTCAGATCAGTATTGTGATCATAGGTCAGTAGTTTGGAGCCGGTTGGATAATGCAGAGTGGATTTACAAAGTACTTCCTGTTTCCTGGCGAATCAGTAGGTGGCGCTATGACACTGAGGAAATATTGACACATAGAGCTGTTCAGGCTTGGACTCTGACCATGTGACAGAAGTTTTGTAGTGATAGGACAATGCACAGTGGAGTTATGATAACATCGTGTCCTTTGGCGAAGGAAAATCCTTCGCCGCACATCAATGTTTACACGGTTTGAGGAAACGTCACAATTCTGACCATGATCTAATGACTTGACTGATCTGATTTGAGCTGTATATTGTAAATCACACAGGAGCAGTTCATCAAAGTATAAAACATGTCACTTCCTGTAGCCACCAGGGGGCGCTGTAATTTCAAGTCATAATTTCTGTGTAGATGTCATCAGGATGGCACCCTTGTCTTACATGTCTAGTTTGGACTCGATTGGACAATGTATGTCCGAGATACAGAACCTCGTGTTTTGATGGCGTTTAATCAAACTCAAGACGCCACGCCACGGTCACACGGTGTGACGAAAGGTCAATCTCTTAATCACTTTTTATCTCCATCTTGTTGTGATGGCACTGATCTTAATTTGAAGTTAATCTGATGAAAGCCCTGGGACAAGTGCATCAAGTAAAAATGTGGAATATGGAAAAAAAATGGCCACTTAATCCAAAATGGCGGCCTCCCTGTTTGGTCAAGCATACCTATCCAAGATATTTTTTTGTTTGTTATGAAACGACACATGTCCCGATAGATTTGTATAAATGTCGGCCATCGTAGTGCCGGGGTTGCCCTATAGGGGGCGCTGGTCAGTTTTTTTGCCACGCCCATTTCTTAAAACCATATGAATATCTTCAGGGGGGGGCTGTTGTTACACACATGTAGTTTGAGAGAGATAGAATCATGAACACTGAAGTTACAGCAATTTCGTGTTTCACGGCGAGTTGATGAACTTTAATGCCACGCCATTCATATGGCGTTTGACGAAAAGTCACGGTAATCTTATGTCTTCATTGTCAATGTCTTGGGACCCATTTGATACAGTTTGACATGGTTGAGGTCAGTGGATGAGGAGAAATTCATCCAAGTGTAAGACAAGCAAAAAACAAGACATTTCCTGTTGCCACCAGGGGGCGCTGCGGTTTTAAGTCATCATTTATGCATAGATGTCATCAGGCGGGGACTTTTGTCTTACATGTCTAGTTTGGACTTGATTGGAACATGTATGTCCGAGATACAGATGCCCGTGTTTTGATGGCGTGTAACCAATTTTTAACGGCATGCCACGGTCACACGGTGTGATAAAAAAAAAATCCCTCAATCATTTTTTATCTCCATCTTGTTGTGATGACACTCATCTGAATTTGAAGTTGATCTGATGAAAGCCCTGGGACAAGTTCGTAAAAGTAAAAATGTGGGATATTGCCAAAATGGCCACTAAAAGCAAAATGGCGGACTTCCTGTTGCGTTTTTCATAATGCTCCATGAGACTTTTTTTCATGACTGGTCACGATACACCTATATCCAGATTTTGATGAAAATCCGTTATGTGGAAACCTAGGGGCTGGTTCCAGGGGGCGCTGTAGAGCCATTTTGCCACGCCCAATTCCAATTACTCCAGAATACTAAAATATCCGCAGACCTTGAATTTCCTGCAAAGTTTCATAACTTTTTGAGCATGTCTAGACCCTGAAAAAGCCCCCCAAAGGGAAATAATAATAATAATAATAATAATAATAATAATAATAAAAATCCTTACAGATTCAATAGGGCCTCTCACCATTCGGTGCTCGGGCCCTAATAATAATAATAATAATAATAATAAAAATCCTTACAGATTCAATAGGGCCTCTCACCATTCGGTGCTCGGGCCCTAATAATAAAAATCCTTACAGATTCAATAGGGCCTCTCACCATTCGGTGCTCGGGCCCTAACTAGGGCTACGTTGTAGCACTTGCGGGCCCGAGCACCCGCACGTTGAAGCCTGTTGCGGTCGGTGGAGAGAGCGATCGATGACCAAGCGCACATCATCGATCGAGCATGCACTTCTCCACGTTGCATGCGTTTTGCGCTCTGCGGCAGTAGGTTTGCCAGTAGGTGGCGCCATCACTATTATTACGCACAGACATATATATCTGTTCATGTAGGCGCTCTGATGTAGCGTGAGCAATTTTGTGTCAATTGGACAATGTTAACACAACTTAATTTTCACACTGATCAGTAGGTGGCACTATGACCCTGAACTAATATTTATATGTGGAGCTGTTCAGATCAGTATTGTGATCATAGGTCAGTAGTGTGGAGCCGGTTGGATAATGCAGAGTGGATTAACAAAGTACTTCCTGTTTCCTGGCGAATCAGTAGGTGGCGCTATGACACTGAGGAAATATTGACACATAGAGCTGTTCAGGCTTGGACTCTGACCATGTGACAGAAGTTTTGTAGTGATAGGACAATGCACAGTGGAGTTATGATAACATCGTGTCCTTTGGCGAAGGAAAATCCTTCGCCGCACATCAATGTTTACACGGTTTGAGGAAACGTCACAATTCTGACCATGATCTAATGACTTGACTGATCTGATTTGAGCTGTATATTGTAAATCAGCCAGGAGCAGTTCATCAAAGTATAAAACATGTCACTTCCTGTAGCCACCAGGGGGCGCTGTAATTTCAAGTCATAATTTCTGTGTAGATGTCATCAGGATGGCACCCTTGTCTTACATGTCTAGTTTGGACTCGATTGGACAATGTATGTCCGAGATACAGAACCTCGTGTTTTGATGGCGTTTAATCAAACTCAAGACGCCACGCCACGGTCACACGGTGTGACGAAAGGTCAATCTCTTAATCACTTTTTATCTCCATCTTGTTGTGATGGCACTGATCTTAATTTGAAGTTAATCTGATGAAAGCCCTGGGACAAGTGCATCAAGTAAAAATGTTGAATATGGAAAAAAAATGGCCACTTAATCCAAAATGGCGGCCTCCCTGTTTGGTCAAGCATACCTATCCAAGATATTTTTTTGTTTGTTATGAAACGACACATGTCCCGCTAGATTTGTATAAATGTCAGCCATCGTAGTGCCGGGGTTGCCCTATAGGGGGCGCTGGTCAGTTTTTTTGCCACGCCCATTTCTTAAAACCATATGAATATCTTCAGGGGGGGGCTGTTGTTACACACATGTAGTTTGAGAGAGATAGAATCATGAACACTGAAGTTACAGCAATTTCGTGTTTCACGGCGAGTTGATGAACTTTAATGCCACGCCATTCATATGGCGTTTGACGAAAAGTCACGGTAATCTTATGTCTTCATTGTCAATGTCTTGGGACCCATTTGATACAGTTTGACATGGTTGAGGTCAGTGGATGAGGAGAAATTCATCCAAGTGTAAGACAAGCAAAAAACAAGACATTTCCTGTTGCCACCAGGGGGCGCTGCGGTTTTAAGTCATCATTTATGCATAGATGTCATCAGGCGGGGACTATTGTCTTACATGTCTAGTTTGGACCTGATTGGAACATGTATGTCCGAGATACAGATGCCCGTGTTTTGATGGCGTGTAACCAATTTTTAACGCCATGCCACGGTCACACGGTGTGATAAAAAAAAAATCCCTCAATCATTTTTTATCTCCATCTTGTTGTGATGACACTCATCTGAATTTGAAGTTGATCTGATGAAAGCCCTGGGACAAGTACGTAAAAGTAAAAATGTGGGATATTGCCAAAATGGCCACTAAAAGCAAAATGGCGGACTTCCTGTTGCGTTTTTCATAATGCTCCATGAGAATTTTTTTCATGACTGGTCACGATACACCTATATCCAGATTTTGATGAAAATCCGTTATGTGGAAACCTAGGGGCTGGTTCCAGGGGGCGCTGTAGAGCCATTTTGCCACGCCCAATTCCAATTACTCCAGAATACTAAAATATCCGCAGACCTTGAATTTCCTGCAAAGTTTCATAACTTTTTGAGCATGTCTAGACCCTGAAAAAGCCCCCCAAAGGGAAATAATAATAATAATAATAATAATAATAATAAAAATCCTTACAGATTCAATAGGGCCTCTCACCATTCGGTGCTCGGGCCCTAATAATAAAAATCCTTACAGATTCAATAGGGCCTCTCACCATTCGGTGCTCGGGCCCTAACTAGGGCTACGTTGTAGCCCGAGCACCCGCACGTTGAAGCCTGTTGCGGTCGGTGGAGAGAGCGATCGATGACCAAGCGCACATCATCGATCGAGCATGCACTTCTCCACGTTGCATGCGTTTTGCGCTCTGCGGCAGTAGGTTTGCCAGTAGGTGGCGCCATCACTATTATTACGCACAGACATATATATCTGTTCATGTAGGCGCTCTGATGTAGCGTGAGCAATTTTGTGTCAATTGGACAATGTTTCCGCAACTTAATTTTCACACTGATCAATAGGTGGCGCTATGATCCTGAACTAATATTCATATATGGAGCTGTTCTATTCAGGATTGTGATCATAGGTCAGTAGTTTGGAGCCGGTTGGATAATGCAGAGTGGATTAACAAATTACTTCCTGTTTCCTGGCGAATCAGTAGGTGGCGCTATGACACTGAGAAAATATTGACACATAGAGCTGTTCAGGCTTGGACTCTGACCATGTGACAGAAGTTTTGTAGTGATAGGACAATGCACAGTGGAGTTATGATAACATCGTGTCCTTTGGCGAAGGAAAATCCTTCGCCGCACATCAATGTTTACACGGTTTGAGGAAACGTCACAATTCTGACCATGATCTAATGACTTGACTGATCTGATTTGAGCTGTATATTGTAAATCAGCCAGGAGCAGTTCATCAAAGTATAAAACATGTCACTTCCTGTAGCCACCAGGGGGCGCTGTAATTTCAAGTCATAATTTCTGTGTAGATGTCATCAGGATGGCACCCTTGTCTTACATGTCTAGTTTGGACTCGATTGGACAATGTATGTCCGAGATACAGAACCTTGTGTTTTGATGGCGTTTAATCAAACTCAAGACGCCACGCCACGGTCACACGGTGTGACGAAAGGTCAATGTCTTAATCACTTTTTATCTCCATCTTGTTGTGATGGCACTGATCTTAATTTGAAGTTAATCTGATGAAAGCCCTGGGACAAGTGCATCAAGTAAAAATGTGGAATATGGAAAAAAAATGGCCACTTAATCCAAAATGGCGGCCTCCCTGTTTGGTCAAGCATACCTATCCAAGATATTTTTTTGTTTGTTATGAAACGACACATGTCCCGATAGATTTGTATAAATGTCGGCCATCGTAGTGCCGGGGTTGCCCTATAGGGGGCGCTGGTCAGTTTTTTTGCCACGCCCATTTCTTAAAACCATATGAATATCTTCAGGGGGGGGCTGTTGTTACACACATGTAGTTTGAGAGAGATAGAATCATGAACACTGAAGTTACAGCAATTTTGTGTTTCACGGCGAGTTGATGAACTTTAATGCCACGCCATTCATATGGCGTTTGACGAAAAGTCACGGTAATCTTATGTCTTCATTGTCAATGTCTTGGGACCCATTTGATACAGTTTGACATGGTTGAGGTCAGTGGATGAGGAGAAATTCATCCAAGTGTAAGACAAGCAAAAAACAAGACATTTCCTGTTGCCACCAGGGGGCGCTGCGGTTTTAAGTCATCATTTATGCATAGATGTCATCAGGCGGGGACTATTGTCTTACATGTCTAGTTTGGACTTGATTGGAACATGTATGTCCGAGATACAGATGCCCGTGTTTTGATGGCGTGTAACCAATTTTTAACGCCATGCCACGGTCACACGGTGTGATAAAAAAAAAATCCCTCAATCATTTTTTATCTCCATCTTGTTGTGATGACACTCATCTGAATTTGAAGTTGATCTGATGAAAGCCCTGGGACAAGTACGTAAAAGTAAAAATGTGGGATATTGCCAAAATGGCCACTAAAAGCAAAATGGCGGACTTCCTGTTGCGTTTTTCATAATGCTCCATGAGACTTTTTTTCATGACTGGTCACGATACACCTATATCCAGATTTTGATGAAAATCCGTTATGTGGAAACCTAGGGGCTGGTTCCAGGGGGCGCTGTAGAGCCATTTTGCCACGCCCAATTCCAATTACTCCAGAATACTAAAATATCCGCAGACCTTGAATTTCCTGCAAAGTTTCATAACTTTTTGAGCATGTCTAGACCCTGAAAAAGCCCCCCAAAGGGAAATAATAATAATAATAATAATAATAATAATAAAAATCCTTACAGATTCAATAGGGCCTCTCACCATTCGGTGCTCGGGCCCTAATAAAAATCCTTACAGATTCAATAGGGCCTCTCACCATTCGGTGCTCGGGCCCTAATAATAATAAAAATCCTTACAGATTCAATAGGGCCTCTCACCATTCGGTGCTCGGGCCCTAATAATAATAAATATTTATATGTGGAGCTGTTCAGATCAGTATTGTGATCATAGGTCAGTAGTTTGGAGCCGGTTGGATAATGCAGAGTGGATTAACAAAGTACTTCCTGTTTCCTGGCGAATCAGTAGGTGGCGCTATGACACTGAGGAAATATTGACACATAGAGCTGTTCAGGCTTGGACTCTGACCATGTGACAGAAGTTTTGTAGTGATAGGACAATGCACAGTGGAGTTATGATAACATCGTGTCCTTTGGCGAAGGAAAATCCTTCGCCGCACATCAATGTTTACACGGTTTGAGGAAACGTCACAATTCTGACCATGATCTAATGACTTGACTGATCTGATTTGAGCTGTATATTGTAAATCAGCCAGGAGCAGTTCATCAAAGTATAAAACATGTCACTTCCTGTAGCCACCAGGGGGCGCTGTAATTTCAAGTCATAATTTCTGTGTAGATGTCATCAGGATGGCACCCTTGTCTTACATGTCTAGTTTGGACTCGATTGGACAATGTATGTCCGAGATACAGAACCTCGTGTTTTGATGGCGTTTAATCAAACTCAAGACGCCACGCCACGGTCACACGGTGTGACGAAAGGTCAATCTCTTAATCACTTTTTATCTCCATCTTGTTGTGATGGCACTGATCTTAATTTGAAGTTAATCTGATGAAAGCCCTGGGACAAGTGCATCAAGTAAAAATGTGGAATATGGAAAAAAAATGGCCACTTAATCCAAAATGGCGGCCTCCCTGTTTGGTCAAGCATACCTATCCAAGATATTTTTTTGTTTGTTATGAAACGACACATGTCCCGATAGATTTGTATAAATGTCGGCCATCGTAGTGCCGGGGTTGCCCTATAGGGGGCGCTGGTCAGTTTTTTTGCCACGCCCATTTCTTAAAACCATATGAATATCTTCAGGGGGGGGCTGTTGTTACACACATGTAGTTTGAGAGAGATAGAATCATGAACACTGAAGTTACAGCAATTTCGTGTTTCACGGCGAGTTGATGAACTTTAATGCCACGCCATTCATATGGCGTTTGACGAAAAGTCACGGTAATCTTATGTCTTCATTGTCAATGTCTTGGGACCCATTTGATACAGTTTGACATGGTTGAGGTCAGTGGATGAGGAGAAATTCATCCAAGTGTAAGACAAGCAAAAAACAAGACATTTCCTGTTGCCACCAGGGGGCGCTGCGGTTTTAAGTCATCATTTATGCATAGATGTCATCAGGCGGGGACTATTGTCTTACATGTCTAGTTTGGACTTGATTGGAACATGTATGTCCGAGATACAGATGCCCGTGTTTTGATGGCGTGTAACCAATTTTTAACGCCATGCCACGGTCACACGGTGTGATAAAAAAAAAATCCCTCAATCATTTTTTATCTCCATCTTGTTGTGATGACACTCATCTGAATTTGAAGTTGATCTGATGAAAGCCCTGGGACAAGTACGTAAAAGTAAAAATGTGGGATATTGCCAAAATGGCCACTAAAAGCAAAATGGCGGACTTCCTGTTGCGTTTTTCATAATGCTCCATGAGACTTTTTTTCATGACTGGTCACGATACACCTATATCCAGATTTTGATGAAAATCCGTTATGTGGAAACCTAGGGGCTGGTTCCAGGGGGCGCTGTAGAGCCATTTTGCCACGCCCAATTCCAATTACTCCAGAATACTAAAATATCCGCAGACCTTGAATTTCCTGCAAAGTTTCATAACTTTTTGAGCATGTCTAGACCCTGAAAAAGCCCCCCAAAGGGAAATAATAATAACTAGGGCTACGTTGTAGCACTTGCGGGCCCGAGCACCCGCACGTTGAAGCCTGTTGCGGTCGGTGGAGAGAGCGATCGATGACCAAGCGCACATCATCGATCGAGCATGCACTTCTCCACGTTGCATGCGTTTTGCGCTCTGCGGCAGTAGGTTTGCCAGTAGGTGGCGCCATCACTATTATTACGCACAGTCATATAGATCTGTTCAAGTAGGCGCTCTGATGTAGCGTGAGAAATTTTGTGTCAATTGGACAATGTTTCCGCAACTTAATTTTCACACTGATCAATAGGTGGCGCTATGATCCTGAACTAATATTCATATATGGAGCTGTTCTATTCAGGATTGTGATCATAGTTCAGTAGTTGGAGCCGGTTGGATAATGCAGAGTGGATTAACAAAGTACTTCCTGTTTCCTGGCGAATCAGTAGGTGGCGCTATGACACTGAGGAAATATTGACACATAGAGCTGTTCAGGCTTGGACTCTGACCATGTGACAGAAGTTTGTAGTGATAGGACAATGCACAGTGGAGTTATGATAACATCGTGTCCTTTGGCGAAGGAAAATCCTTGGCCGCACATCAATGTTTACACGGTTTGAGGAAACGTCACAATTCTGACCATGATCTTATGACTTGACTGATCTGATTTGAGCTGTATATTGTAAATCAGCCAGGAGCAGTTCATCAAAGTATAAAACATGTCACTTCCTGTAGCCACCAGGGGGCACTGTAATTTCAAGTCATAATTTCTGTGTAGATGTCATCAGGATGGCACCCTTGTCTTACATGTCTAGTTTGGACTCGATTGGACAATGTATGTCCGAGATACAGAACCTTGTGTTTTGATGGCGTTTAATCAAACTCAAGACGCCACGCCACGGTCACACGGTGTGACGAAAGGTCAATCTCTTAATCACTTTTTATCTCCATCTTGTTGTGATGGCACTGATCTTAATTTGAAGTTAATCTGATGAAAGCCCTGGGACAAGTGCATCAAGTAAAAATGTGGAATATGGAAAAAAAATGGCCACTTAATCCAAAATGGCGGCCTCCCTGTTTGGTCAAGCATACCTATCCAAGATATTTTTTTGTTTGTTATGAAACGACACATGTCCCGATAGATTTGTATAAATGTCGGCCATCGTAGTGCCGGGGTTGCCCTATAGGGGGCGCTGGTCAGTTTTTTTGCCACGCCCATTTCTTAAAACCATATGAATATCTTCAGGGGGGGGCTGTTGTTACACACATGTAGTTTGAGAGAGATAGAATCATGAACACTGAAGTTACAGCAATTTCGTGTTTCACGGCGAGTTGATGAACTTTAATGCCACGCCATTCATATGGCGTTTGACGAAAAGTCACGGTAATCTTATGTCTTCATTGTCAATGGTTTGGGACCCATTTGATACAGTTTGACATGGTTGAGGTCAGTGGATGAGGAGAGATTCATCCAAGTGTAAGACAAGCAAAAAACAAGACATTTCCTGTTGCCACAAGGGGGCGCTGCGGTTTTAAGTCATCATTTATGCATAGATGTCATCAGGCGGGGACTATTGTCTTACATGTCTAGTTTGGACTTGATTGGAACATGTATGTCCGAGATACAGATGCCCGTGTTTTGATGGCGTGTAACCAATTTTTAACGCCATGCCACGGTCACACGGTGTGATAAAAAAAAAATCCCTCAATCATTTTTTATCTCCATCTTGTTGTGATGACACTCATCTGAATTTGAAGTTGATCTGATGAAAGCCCTGGGACAAGTACGTAAAAGTAAAAATGTGGGATATTGCCAAAATGGCCACTAAAAGCAAAATGGCGGACTTCCTGTTGCGTTTTTCATAATGCTCCATGAGACTTTTTTTCATGACTGGTCACGATACACCTATATCCATATTTTGATGAAAATCCGTTATGTGGAAACCTAGGGGCTGGTTCCAGGGGGCGCTGTAGAGCCATTTTGCCACGCCCAATTCCAATTACTCCAGAATACTAAAATATCCGCAGACCTTGAATTTCCTGCAAAGTTTCATAACTTTTTGAGCATGTCTAGACCCTCAAAAAGCCCCCCAAAGGGAAATAATAATAATAATAATAATAACTAGGGCTACGTTGTAGCACTTGCGGGCCCGAGCACCCGCACGTTGAAGCCTGTTGCGGTCGGTGGAGAGAGCGATCGATGACCAAGCGCACATCATCGATCGAGCATGCACTTCTCCACGTTGCATGCGTTTTGCGCTCTGCGGCAGTAGGTTTGCCAGTAGGTGGCGCCATCACTATTATTACGCACAGACATATAGATCTGTTCAAGTAGGCGCTCTGATGTAGCGTGAGAAATTTTGTGTCAATTGGACAATGTTTCCGCAACTTAATTTTCACACTGATCAGTAGGTGGCGCTATGACCCTGAACTAATATTTATATGTGGAGCTGTTCAGATCAGTATTGTGATCATAGGTCAGTAGTTTGGAGCCGGTTGGATAATGCAGAGTGGATTTACAAAGTACTTCCTGTTTCCTGGCGAATCAGTAGGTGGCGCTATGACACTGAGGAAATATTGACACATAGAGCTGTTCAGGCTTGGACTCTGACCATGTGACAGAAGTTTTGTAGTGATAGGACAATGCACAGTGGAGTTATGATAACATCGTGTCCTTTGGCGAAGGAAAATCCTTCGCCGCACATCAATGTTTACACGGTTTGAGGAAACGTCACAATTCTGACCATGATCTAATGACTTGACTGATCTGATTTGAGCTGTATATTGTAAATCACACAGGAGCAGTTCATCAAAGTATAAAACATGTCACTTCCTGTAGCCACCAGGGGGCGCTGTAATTTCAAGTCATAATTTCTGTGTAGATGTCATCAGGATGGCACCCTTGTCTTACATGTCTAGTTTGGACTCGATTGGACAATGTATGTCCGAGATACAGAACCTCGTGTTTTGATGGCGTTTAATCAAACTCAAGACGCCACGCCACGGTCACACGGTGTGACGAAAGGTCAATCTCTTAATCACTTTTTATCTCCATCTTGTTGTGATGGCACTGATCTTAATTTGAAGTTAATCTGATGAAAGCCCTGGGACAAGTGCATCAAGTAAAAATGTGGAATATGGAAAAAAAATGGCCACTTAATCCAAAATGGCGGCCTCCCTGTTTGGTCAAGCATACCTATCCAAGATATTTTTTTGTTTGTTATGAAACGACACATGTCCCGATAGATTTGTATAAATGTCGGCCATCGTAGTGCCGGGGTTGCCCTATAGGGGGCGCTGGTCAGTTTTTTTGCCACGCCCATTTCTTAAAACCATATGAATATCTTCAGGGGGGGCTGTTGTTACACACATGTAGTTTGAGAGAGATAGAATCATGAACACTGAAGTTACAGCAATTTCGTGTTTCACGGCGAGTTGATGAACTTTAATGCCACGCCATTCATATGGCGTTTGACGAAAAGTCACGGTAATCTTATGTCTTCATTGTCAATGTCTTGGGACCCATTTGATACAGTTTGACATGGTTGAGGTCAGTGGATGAGGAGAAATTCATCCAAGTGTAAGACAAGCAAAAAACAAGACATTTCCTGTTGCCACCAGGGGGCGCTGCGGTTTTAAGTCATCATTTATGCATAGATGTCATCAGGCGGGGACTATTGTCTTACATGTCTAGTTTGGACTTGATTGGAACATGTATGTCCGAGATACAGATGCCCGTGTTTTGATGGCGTGTAACCAATTTTTAACGCCATGCCACGGTCACACGGTGTGATAAAAAAAAAATCCCTCAATCATTTTTTATCTCCATCTTGTTGTGATGACACTCATCTGAATTTGAAGTTGATCTGATGAAAGCCCTGGGACAAGTACGTAAAAGTAAAAATGTGGGATATTGCCAAAATGGCCACTAAAAGCAAAATGGCGGACTTCCTGTTGCGTTTTTCATAATGCTCCATGAGACTTTTTTTCATGACTGGTCACGATACACCTATATCCAGATTTTGATGAAAATCCGTTATGTGGAAACCTAGGGGCTGGTTCCAGGGGGCGCTGTAGAGCCTTTTTGCCACGCCCAATTCCAATTACTCCAGAATACTAAAATATCCGCAGACCTTGAATTTCCTGCAAAGTTTCATAACTTTTTGAGCATGTCTAGACCCTGAAAAAGCCCCCCAAAGGGAAATAATAATAATAATAATAATAATAATAATAATAATAATAATAAAAATCCTTACAGATTCAATAGGGCCTCTCACCATTCGGTGCTCGGGCCCTAATAATAATAATAAAAATCCTTACAGATTCAATAGGGCCTCTCACCATTCGGTGCTCGGGCCCTAATAATAAAAATCCTTACAGATTCAATAGGGCCTCTCACCATTCGGTGCTCGGGCCCTAATAATAAAAATCCTTACAGATTCAATAGGGCCTCTCACCATTCGGTGCTCGGGCCCTAACTAGGGCTACGTTGTAGCACTAACGGGCCCGAGCACAGGCAATTCCAAGTCTGTTGCGGTCGGGGAAGAGAGAACGTTCGATGACCAAGCGCTCGTCTCCACGTTGCCTGTGATTGTGAATTGCGGCAATATCGCTTCACTTCCTGTAGTCAGCAGGTGGCTCTATGAACTAGAGGTAAGTAACCTTAAAACCAGTGTATAAAGTTCTTGAAAGCCATACTTGAGTAAAAGTACAGATATCTTACTTGAAAGTGACTTTGGTAAAAGTAAAAGTCACCCGTCAGAAAATGACTTGAGTAAAAGTCTTAAATCAGCTCATATTAAATGTACTTAAGTATTAAAAGTATCTGATGTTGAAATTTACTTAAGTATCAAAAGTACAAGTACCAAAATTACAAATCTTAAGTACTTTTTATAGTCTATACAGACAGAAAACTACCAAAAATGTTTCTCCTCAAGATTTATTTCAACTGACTGAAAAATTATAACAATATGCATATAATCTATAATTTTACAAATTTTGAACCCTAGATACTGAGGTTCAAATAGTAATGGACCAGTGCATCTGAACTTCTAGAGACAACAAAGAATCAACACAACAGAATAAACAAGTGCCTCTTGTGTCTGCCTAAGAACATTAATAAACCACAGTATAACAACTAAAACATTCTGTAAATATCACAAAACCTGGATCTTTCATCAGTAGCAGGAGTGATACACAATGCCCCTTCTGATAACTCAGTAACCGGAAACAAGTTCTAGGCACACAAATTAAGATAGTTTCTCTTTTGTTAACAGCTGCACTTTGCTAGTTAAAAATAAGAAAAACTCACTGGACAGTCTCGTTTTGCTGCCAAATTTCAGACCGAATAATAAAAGCTAAACTGAACCGAGCTCCTGCAGGAGAACCTGAATCATTATAAAGGGAATAAATGGATGGGGAATGTGCTGGTGTTGATTAAGTCCCTCCTCTTTGTACACACATCGCTATTCCTCATTGGATGGTTTAGTGAGGTCCTCGGATCGGCCCTGCCAGAGTCGGAGCGTCGAGAAGACGATCAAACTGGAATCTAGAGGAAGTCAATCTCGTAACAGGGTTCCTGATGGTGAACCTGCGGAGGGATCATGACCGGTACAGCCTGCTTGACCCCAGTCGACCAAGGCAGCACGACCAACCTGTGGACGCTGGGGTCTCGCGTGAGGGGGGTCTCGCGCCCCCCCCCCACGCCGTTGGACCTGCACATCTCCCGAGGCAGAGGGCACGCGAGTGAGCAAGAGAGAGAGGTGCGCCGTGCATACAGGCTCGCGTTGCGCCAACCTGTGCTGCTCAAGTAACGAGACAGTTTTGAGAATGTAACACAATGAAATACAGACATGGTGTTTTCATTTTGTTTATCAAACTTATAAGCCTCACCACGGTCACTCAACTGGCATAATAGTTAATTTACTACACAATTCTGTACAATGTTGTAATTCTATGCATTGCAAAATAACTCTGTACGATCAATAACTATATTGAAGTCTTTTTTAACCATATATTCTTTGTCTTGTCAAGATGGTGTTCTCAGATGCAGACAGTGGATCTTACAATGTTGTGGTAACGCAATGGCATTTTACTGTAGAGGACTTGATGATGATGACCCCAGTGTACCGATCATATCATTTCAATCACACTGTTATTCAAGTAAATGTAATTGATTTCTATAGACATAAATGGCTTTTCAATAAACAAGCACCATGATATTACATAGACATATTAATCGTTTGTCCATTCACTACAACATCCGAAGACATGTGTCATCTGAATTTTATTATTGCAAATACAAAGTGGCTATAATGTCATATATGTAATCTCTTCAAATGAAATGTTTTATGCATTAAAACAATACAGCGTTGTCCTTGCTCTCATATTTGTGTATGGCATACATCCTGATAGTGGCTCCTGATGTTGTCAATGGATCTGACAACTTCTGATGTCAGGACTCAGTGCCATCTTAATGAAGTGGACATTATGATGACAACACCAGCTGACTGTTCACTGGTGTTTGCCTGTTGACACAGATGAAACCCAGCAGTCAATAGGCTCACAGATGGAGTCCCATTTCCATCATGGCACTGTAGTTGCTAGGCAGATTTCATGCGGCAATTTGAAGGTGTCTCAGCTCTGCCCCTTAAGCCAAAGATCACTTTGGACAATGTGATTCATGCCTAGTTGTGGTTACATGACAAAACGCTTGAGTTTGTGCAGTTGCGCCCAGAATAGAGAGGGACAGAGCAGAGACGGACGGCAAGAGAGATGCTCATTTCCCAGAGCAAGAACACTGATTGAAACCACACAAAATATTAGACTCCAAAACAAGACTGTAAAGCTTGTAAGTCAAGTTTATTCACACACACATTCATGCTATATTGCATATAAAATCCAATAAATATAGTTTTCCACAAAGGACAGATGTATGGACTTTCTTCACAACAGCGCCATCTACATCTGGTGTTCCAAATGTAGAAACACCACTGAAGTTATTCATACCAATCGCAGACTACATATGTAATGTTGAAGTACTTGTCCATTAAATGCAACCATTTAGACAAATGACATGGTTAGTTTGATTTTTGTACATATATTGGGATAATATTTGAATATCCCACAAATAACTAATGTGACAACCAGTGTAAACACAGTTCTTCAATTAATTGTATAATTATGTTTTCATACTGAGGGAAGTGGAGAGACTTGATGTGGAATGTTATCAATAGCTCTGTGGGAAATTATCACCTTGAATATTACAGATGAGGTAAAAATACATTTTCTCTATTTGTACAATGTTGTATTTCTTTCCCTACTTTTATCAAAAGTGACTTCAAATATGTACATTTAACCATGACGATACAAACCAAGACCACAGTACAACGGTTCTATCTGAAATCTGTTGTGCTTCATACACAACACAAAACATTCTTTAACAGTGCTGTTTTTGTCTTCATAGATGAAGAACTGCAGCACCTGATGTCCTCAGCAGCAACATGGTGGAGATCTGCAGCGTCATGCTGGTCAACACGTGGACGACTGCATCGTCATCTACACAACACTTCTAAATTCCTCCCTTAACTAAATATGACCTGCAACTGTTTAGTGGTGGTGGTCATTGCAAAGTGTCATGTATAAGAGTTAATGTCTATCTTCATTATGGTTGGTTAAAAAAATAAACATTTATTAGAACAATGTGTATTTTTTGCTTTCTGATTTTATACACTTTCGAAAAGAACCCTGTGTTTAATATTTCTGCTTTGCCATAAGAGACACAACATGGTCATCACAGCTGTGTCCTTCAGGCTCGTCTGTCCCTAATAAAAATGATAGGAAACACCAAATATATCATTATTGTACAGGAAGTGTTACTTTTGAACAAGTGTGTATTCTCATTTTCTGTGGATATTCAACTATGTATTTGAATATGCTTTTGGATTAAAACGTGCACCAGCATGACAATAAATGTACAGTATGGAGTTATTTCACGTTAAAAGTATTGCATTATAATTTAATACATTATGCATTATGTGCAATACTTTGATTGTTTGTATTAGTAATGCATTATGCGCAATACTTTGATTGTTTGTATTAGTAATGAAAACAGGTCTGTACCTGGAGTCAGTGTTCAGTCTGGTTGGATTCAAGTTATGTCTCATGCTGGACCTTCTAGAGGAACATAAAACCAATGCACAGATATGTAAAGTCATACGTGTGCCAGGTCAACTTTTTAACAGACTTTTACATAGTAAAAATAAAATATTAATTCAAAGTTAAATCATTTCAGCTAAGGAAATAGGTAGTGCATATTAGCCTACAATTCTGTATGACACTGTCTGTTCTATTAAAGTTACAATTCTTTGATTTACTCATATTTAACAAAAGAATTCAGTGAAGTGTGTCTGAGATTAGCGATTTAAAGAGTGAAGGTGGCAGACACGGTTACTTTTCACTGTAACACGTTACAACACTACTCTGAGGAAAGAGCTTTAGGACACGTAATGCTCCTTTGAACAGCTTCTCTTGCAATGCAGATGTGACGTTAAACACTCAGGTTTCAGCTAGCTCCTTGAGCCTACACACAGTCTCCTTTCTCAGATTCATCCTTATAAATTAACGCTTGTCTCTGCTTGGTGGACCTGGGTTCACAGTGTTGTGTCGGTAACAGCTAGCATTGGCTTCGAAGCCGTTCGCAGCTGGTATGTTGTTTCCGGATTAGCGTTGCTAAGCTAGCACGCCTGATTCAAAGGCACCCTGCGAATCACTGCGAACACATGTAAATAAAATACTCTACGTGACTTACCACAGAAACGGGAGCGCAGTCGGCGTTAACGTGTCCGTCAGATGAACAAGCAGAACATCAAACTGTGCTACTGATACGATGGTGTGTGTATCTTCAGCACAGACTGCAGCACGGAAGAAGATTCTCATGATGAGTTCACTTGCAGCTGTGTTAAATGCAGCTTCGTTTGTCATGGCGAGTTGAAGAAGTCTGCTGCAAAGCTATGAATAATCCGCATAATGAAAACTCACAGCAATGTTATGCCTACATTATCAATATATTGAGACCCATGTGACACAGTTTGACATGGTTTAGCAAAGTGAATGAGGAGAAATACATCCAAGTGTGAGACGTAACAAACCGAAAGCGGTCTCATGCTGCGTTCATGGTAACTCTGTTAAAATGGGTTTCATTTTTCATGGTGAGCTGATGAACTTTGATGCCACGCCATTAACATTCCGCATGATGAAAAGTCACAGAAATGTTAAGCCTACATTATCAATATCTTGAGACCAATTTGACACAGTTTGACATGGTTTAGCAAAGTGGCTGGGGGGAAATACATCAAAGAGTAAGATGACCAAAACAAGACATTTCCTGATGCCACCAGGGGGCGCTTTCCTTTTAAGTCATGATTTCTAGGTAGATGTCTTCCAGTCGCGACTCTTGTCTTATATGTGTAGTTTGGAGTCGATTGGACAAAATATGTCTAAGTTACAGAAGCTCGCTTATATTGGCGTTTAGTCGAACTTTGAGACCTCACCACGGTCACACGGTATGATGAAAAGTTTAAATATTGATAACTTTAGATCTTCATCTAATTTTTAAGTTGATCTGATGAAAGCTGTCTGAGTAGTACATAAAAACATAACACGTACCAAAAACAAGACATTTCCTGTTGCCACCAGGGGGCGCTGTGATTGTAAGTCACAATTTCTGCACCGATGTCTTCTGGTGGAGACTCTTGTCGTATGTGTCTAGTTTGGACTCGATTGGACAAAATATGTCCAAGATACAGGAGCCCGTGTTTTGATGGCGTCTAATCAAACTTTGAGGCCACACCACGGTCAGACGGTTTTGCTAAAACTTAATCCTTCAATAACTTTAGATCTCCATTTTGTTGTGATGACGATCGTCTAAATTGTAAGTTGATTTGATGAAAGCTGTAGGAGGAGTACTTAAAAGAAAAAATATCGAATATGACCAAAATGGCGACTAAAGTCAAACTGGCGGGCTTCCTGTTGCGTTATTCAAAATGCACTGATGGACTTTTTTGTGTATCTAGTCATGATACACAATAGTCTTTGTTTTTTTTGAGGATCGGTGAATGCTAAATGAGGGGCTTTTCCGTAGGTGGCGCTATTGAGCAGTTTTGCCACACAAGTTCCCAAATACTTCAGAAAACGTAAACTTGCGCACATTTGTAATTTACTGTACACTTTAGAAACTTTTTGAGCACGTTAAAGCCCTCAAAAAGCCAATTCACTGAGCGAAGAAAAATAATAATAACTAGGGCTACGTTGTAGCACTAACGGGCCCGAGCACAGGCAATTTCAAGTCTGTTGCGGTCGGGGAAGAGAGAACGTTCGATGACCAAGCGCTCGTCTCCACATTGCCTGCGTTTGCCCTGTGCGGCAAGGAAGATCGCTCCACTTCTTCTGGCCAGCCGCTGGTGCTGAACTAGAGGTAAGTAACCTTGAAACTATCCAACATAACCTATTGCTTTATCTATCATCATATGCTTACATGCCTCAAGTTTTTTGTAATATGTAATTGTTATAAAAGTTACCGTTTATTTATCACGTCTAATGAACAGATTGAAGCAAGATAACTCCACAGTCTTGTTTTGGTTTTGACATTATTTTTTTTAATGAGTTACTATCAATACGCTACACGTGTACGTTTCATGTGATAGTAACTGTTTCACCAATATTCTGATACAGGATGGTATATCCGCCATTACTATTTTCACATTGTTTATTTAGTCTGTCATGGAGTTGTAGAGTGAATTAGACAGTAGTGATAACATTATAATGTCCACACATCAGTGTTGTAAACACTTCTCCAATTAATTATATAATTATGTTTTCACACTGAGGGAAGTGGAGAGACTTGATGTGGACTGTTATCAACAGCTCTGTGGGAGATCATCACCTTGAATATTACAGATGAGGTAGAAAGACATTTTATCTATGTGTACAATGTTGTATTTCTTTGTCACGTTTTATCAAAAGCGATTTAAAGTATGTGCATTTAACCATTAGGATACAAACCCAGACCCTAGTACATCGGTTCTAGCTGAAATAAGTAGTGCTTCATAAACAACACAAAACATTCATAACAGTACGCTTCTGCTCCTCATTAATGCAGCTCCTGATGTCCCCAGCAGCAACATGGTGGAGATCTGCAGCTTCATGCTGGTCAACTGGAAGACAACTGATTAAGATTAAAAGATTAAGATTAAAATCCATTTATTCATCCCAAACACATGCACAGACATGCAAAGGCACACTCATGCAGGTAGGGAAATTTAATCGCTGCTTTTTACCCATCTGGTGCAGGACACACAGAGCAGTGAGCGACCATGTACGGCGCTCGGGGGAGCAGATGTTGGGGGAGTGAGGTGCCTTGCTCATGGGCACTAGAGAGGGTAGGGAGACTCTTGGATTTTTGGACAGATCAATCCAGGTTCGACTTTTGTTGTCTCTCCATGGAGTCGAACCAAAGACGAACCAGAGACCTTCTCTGCCCATAGTCCAAGTTTCTGCCACTCGACCACCGCCTCTCCTCATGCATCATCAAACTAGTAATCTACACATCACTCCATGCGTTGCTCCCTTAACTACAGATGGCCTGCGAATGTCATGGAGTTTTACAGTGAATTAGACAGTTTAGGTATGATTTTAATCTCCACACATCAGTGTTGTAAACAGTTCTCAAATTAATTATAGAATTATGTTTTCACACTGAGAGAAGTGGAAAAACTTGATTTGGACTGTTATCAATAGGTCTGTGGGAGATTATCACCTTGAATAGTACTGATGAGGTAGAAAGACATTTTATGTATTTGTACAATGTTGTATTTCTTTCAGCACTTTTATCAGAAGGGACTTAAAATATGTACATTTCACCATGAGGATATAAACCAAGACCACAGTACAACAGTTCTATCTGAAATCTGTTGTGCTTTATACACAACACAAAACATTCTTTAACAGTGCGTTTTTTCTCTTCATAGATGAAGAACTGCAGCACCTGATGTCCTCAGCAGCAACATGGTGGAGATCTGATTTGATACACTTTAGATAAGAACCCAGTGTTTTATATTTCTGCTTTGCCATAAGAGACAGAACATGGTCATCACAGCTGTGTCCTTCAGGCTCGTCTGTCCCTAATAAAATGATAGGAAACATGAAAGTGATCGTCATTATTGTAGAGGAAGAGTTACATATGAACAAAGTGTGTAATCTTATTTTCTGTGGATATTCAACTGTGTATTTGAATATGCTTTTGGATTAAAACGTGCACTACCATGACAATGAATGTTTTTAATGGAGCTATTTCACATTAAAAGTATTGCATTATAATTTAATACATTATGTATTATGTGCAATACTTTGATTGTTTTTAAGTAATGAAATCAGGTCTGTACCTGGAGTCAGTGTTCAGTCTGGTTGGATTCAAGTTGTGTGTCAAGTTGGACCTTCTAGAGGAACATGAAACCAATACACAGATATGTAAAGTCATACATGGGCCAGGTTAAGTAATTAACAGACTTTTAAATGGTAAAAATAAAATATTAGTTCAAAGTTAATCAGAGCATAATCATTTCAGATTAGGAAATAGGTAGTGCATATAAGCCCACAACTCTGTATGACACTGTCTGTTCTAGTAAAGGTACAAGGCTATGACTTACTCATATTTAACAAAAGAATTCAGTGAAGTCAGTCTGAGATTAACGATTTAAATACTGAAGGTGGGAGACACGGTTATTTTTCACTGTAACACGTGACAGGACATCAACACCGTGACTCTGAATAAAGAGCCTTAAAAGACGTAGTGCTCCTTTGAACAGCTGCTCTTACAATGTGTATCAAGTGCTAAATCTCCATTAGTATAATAGTAACAAAAATCACCCTTTACATAATTGAACATATATTTTCCATGTGAACCCCTTTAACACAGTTCAATTCAGGAGCAAAATATAATTTATACAGTATTTATTAGAGCTAGTATTAGTAAACAGATCAAACAAATGCAGTACAACACATCACACATCCACAGTGTCTCTTTTGCTTATCATCACAGTCAGTCAGAAGTGTCCGTTTAACTTACGTAGCAGTTGAGAGATGCTTCGTTGGAGCTAGAGGGAGCTAGCTCATAGCCAGTGCTGCTGTTGAGAGCGGCAGAGTTCACACAGGAAAAGACACAACGGGAGAGGGGACAAAAACCATTGAGTCCCACACTCTAACCTGCTGAGCGAACAACGTCCACAGTGACTCCGCCGC
Organism: Platichthys flesus; assembly: GCF_949316205.1. Taxonomy (NCBI): domain Eukaryota; kingdom Metazoa; phylum Chordata; class Actinopteri; order Pleuronectiformes; family Pleuronectidae; genus Platichthys; species Platichthys flesus. The sequence goes on along the minus strand of NC_084948.1, from coordinate 1,228,773 downwards.
CGTCCTCTCATCCAGACTCGCCAACCGTTCTCCGGTTCTTCGTGATACACAGCTCCGCAGCTTGTGACGACGTAACTTCTTTCAGAGTCTCATGAGGCGTTCACTTGCAGCTGTGTTAAATGCAGCTTCGTTTGTCATGGCGAGTTGAAGAAGTCTGCTGCAAAGCTATGAATAATCCGCATGATGAAAACTCACAGCAATGTTATGCCTACATTATCAATATATTGAGACCCATGTGACACAGTTTGACATGGTTTAGCAAAGTGAATGAGGAGAAATTCATCCAAGTGTGAGACGTAACAAACCGAAAGCGGTCTCATGCTGCGTTCAGGGTAACTCTGTTAAAATGGGATTCATTGGTCATGGTGAGCTGATGAACTTTGATGCCACGCCATTAACAATCTGCATGATGAAAAGTCACAATAATGTTATGCCTACATTATCAATATCTTGAGACCAATTTGACACAGTTTGACATGGTTTAGTAAAGTGGCTGGAGGGAAATACATCAAAGAGTAAGATGACCAAAACAAGACATTTCCTGATGCCACCAGGGGGCGCTTTCCTTTTAAGTCATGATTTCTAGGTAGATGTCTTCCGGTCGCGACTCTTGTCTTATATGTGTAGTTTGGAGTCGATTGGACAAAATATGTCTAAGTTACAGAAGCTCGCTTATATTGGCGTTTAGTCGAACTTTAAGACCTCACCACGGTCACACGGTATGATGAAAAGTTTAAATTCTGATAACTTTAGATCTTCATCTTGTTTTGTAGAGTCTCATCTAATTTTTAAGTTGATCTGATGAAAGCTGTCTGAGTAGTACATAAAAACATAACACGTACCAAAACAAGACATTTCGCGTTACCACCAGGGGGCGCTGTGATTGTAAGTCACAATTTCTGCACCCATGTCTTCTGGTGGCGACTCTTGTCGAATGTGTCTAGTTTGGACTCAATTGGACAAAATATGTCTGAAATATGGAAGCTTGTGTTTTGATGGCGTTTCATCAAACTTTAACGCCACACCACGGTCAGACGGTTTTGCTAAAACGTAATCCTTCAATAACTTTAGATCTCCAATTTGTTGTGATGACGATCGTCTAAATTTGAAGTTGATCTGATGAAAGCTGTACGACAAGTACATCAAAGAAAAAATATGGAATATGACCAAAATGGCCACTAAAGTCAAACTGGCGGGCTTCCTGTTGCGTTATTCATAATGCACTGATGGACTTTTTTGTGCATCTAGTCATGATACACAATAATCTTTGTTTTTTTTGAGGATCGGTGAATGCTAAATGAGGGGCTTTTCCGTAGGTGGCGCTCTTGAGCCATTTTGCCACGCCCTTTTCAAAATACTCCAGAATACGTAATTTTACGCCGCCTTCGAATTTACTGCAAACTCCTACAACTTTTTGAGCACATTAAAGCCCTCAAAAAGCCAATTCATTTAAGCTAAGAAAAATAATAATAATAATAATAATAATCATTTCAATTTCAATAGGGCCTCCCACCGATTTCGGTGCTCGGGCCCTAATAATAATCTTTTCAATTTCAATAGGTCCTCTCACCGATTTCGGTGCTCGGGCCCTAATAACTAGGGCTACGTTGTAGCACTTGCGGGCCCGAGCACCCGCACGTTGAAGCCTGTTGCGGTCGGTGGAGAGAGCGATCGATGACCAAGCGCACATCATCGATCGAGCATGCACTTCTCCACGTTGCATGCGTTTTGCGCTCTGCGGCAGTAGGTTTGCCAGTAGGTGGCGCCATCACTATTATTACGCACAGACATATATATATATCTGTTCATGTAGGCGCTCTGATGTAGCGTGAGCAATTTTGTGTCAATTGGACAATGTTAACACAACTTAATTTTCACACTGATCAGTAGGTGGCGCTATGACCCTGAACTAATATTTATATGTGGAGCTGTTCAGATCAGTATTGTGATCATAGGTCAGTAGTTTGGAGCCGGTTGGATAATGCAGAGTGGATTAACAAAGTACTTCCTGTTTCCTGGCGAATCAGTAGGTGGCGCTATGACACTGAGGAAATATTGACACATAGAGCTGTTCAGGCTTGGACTCTGACCATGTGACAGAAGTTTTGTAGTGATAGGACAATGCACAGTGGAGTTATGATAACATCGTGTCCTTTGGCGAAGGAAAATCCTTCGCCGCACATCAATGTTTACACGGTTTGAGGAAACGTCACAATTCTGACCATGATCTAATGACTTGACTGATCTGATTTGAGCTGTATATTGTAAATCAGCCAGGAGCAGTTCATCAAAGTATAAAACATGTCACTTCATGTTGCCACCAGGGGGCGCTGTGATTTCAAGTCATAATTTCTGTGTAGATGTCATCAGGATGGCACCCTTGTCTTACATGTCTAGTTTGGACTCGATTGGACAATGTATGTCCGAGATACAGAACCTCGTGTTTTGATGGCGTTTAATCAAACTCAAGACGCCACGCCACGGTCACACGGTGTGACGAAAGGTCAATCTCTTAATCACTTTTTATCTCCATCTTGTTGTGATGGCACTGATCTTAATTTGAAGTTAATCTGATGAAAGCCCTGGGACAAGTGCATCAAGTAAAAATGTGGAATATGGAAAAAAAATGGCCACTTAATCCAAAATGGCGGCCTCCCTGTTTGGTCAAGCATACCTATCCAAGATATTTTTTTGTTTGTTATGAAACGACACATGTCCCGATAGATTTGTATAAATGTCGGCCATCGTAGTGCCGGGGTTGCCCTATAGGGGGCGCTGGTCAGTTTTTTTGCCACGCCCATTTCTTAAAACCATATGAATATCTTCAGGGGGGGGCTGTTGTTACACACATGTAGTTTGAGAGAGATAGAATCATGAACACTGAAGTTACAGCAATTTCGTGTTTCACGGCGAGTTGATGAACTTTAATGCCACGCCATTCATATGGCGTTTGACGAAAAGTCACGGTAATCTTATGTCTTCATTGTCAATGTCTTGGGACCCATTTGATACAGTTTGACATGGTTGAGGTCAGTGGATGAGGAGAAATTCATCCAAGTGTAAGACAAGCAAAAAACAAGACATTTCCTGTTGCCACCAGGGGGCGCTGCGGTTTTAAGTCATCATTTATGCATAGATGTCATCAGGCGGGGACTATTGTCTTACATGTCTAGTTTGGACTTGATTGGAACATGTATGTCCGAGATACAGATGCCCGTGTTTTGATGGCGTGTAACCAATTTTTAACGCCATGCCACGGTCACACGGTGTGATAAAAAAAAAATCCCTCAATCACTTTTTATCTCCATCTTGTTGTGATGACACTCATCTGAATTTGATGTTGATCTGATGAAAGCCCTGGGACAAGTACGTAAAAGTAAAAATGTGGGATATTGCCAAAATGGCCACTAAAAGCAAAATGGCGGACTTCCTGTTGCGTTTTTCATAATGCTCCATGAGACTTTTTTTCATGACTGGTCACGATACACCTATATCCAGATTTTGATGAAAATCCATTATGTGGAAACCTAGGGGCTGGTTCCAGGGGGCGCTTTAGAGCCATTTTGCCACGCCCAATTCCAATTACTCCAGAATACTAAAATATCCGCAGACCTTGAATTTCCTGCAAAGTTTCATAACTTTTTGAGCATGTCTAGACCCTGAAAAAGCCCCCCAAAGGGAAATAATAATAACTAGGGCTACGTTGTAGCACTTGCGGGCCCGAGCACCCGCACGTTGAAGCCTGTTGCGGTCGGTGGAGAGAGCGATCGATGACCAAGCGCACATCATCGATCGAGCATGCACTTCTCCACGTTGCATGCGTTTTGCGCTCTGCGGCAGTAGGTTTGCCAGTAGGTGGCGCCATCACTATTATTACGCACAGACATATAGATCTGTTCAAGTAGGCGCTCTGATGTAGCGTGAGAAATTTTGTGTCAATTGGACAATGTTTCCGCAACTTAATTTTCACACTGATCAATAGGTGGCGCTATGATCCTGAACTAATATTCATATATGGAGCTGTTCTATTCAGGATTGTGATCATAGGTCAGTAGTTTGGAGCCGGTTGGATAATGCAGAGTGGATTAACAAAGTACTTCCTGTTTCCTGGCGAATCAGTAGGTGGCGCTATGACACTGAGGAAATATTGACACATAGAGCTGTTCAGGCTTGGACTCTGACCATGTGACAGATGTTTTGTAGTGATAGGACAATGCACAGTGGAGTTATGATAACATCGTGTCCTTTGGCGAAGGAAAATCCTTCGCCGCACATCAATGTTTACACGGTTTGAGGAAACGTCACAATTCTGACCATGATCTAATGACTTGACTGATCTGATTTGAGCTGTATATTGTAAATCAGCCAGGAGCAGTTCATCAAAGTATAAAACATGTCACTTCCTGTAGCCACCAGGGGGCGCTGTAATTTCAAGTCATAATTTCTGTGTAGATGTCATCAGGATGGCACCCTTGTCTTACATGTCTAGTTTGGACTCGATTGGACAATGTATGTCCGAGATACAGAACCTCGTGTTTTGATGGCATTTAATCAAACTCAAGACGCCACGGTCACACGGTGTGACGAAAGGTCAATCTCTTAATCACTTTTTATCTCCATCTTGTTGTGATGGCACTGATCTTAATTTGAAGTTAATCTGATGAAAGCCCTGGGACAAGTGCATCAAGTAAAAATGTGGAATATGGAAAAAAAATGGCCACTTAATCCAAAATGGCGGCCTCCCTGTTTGGTCAAGCATACCTATCCAAGATATTTTTTTGTTTGTTATGAAACGACACATGTCCCGATAGATTTGTATGAATGTCGGCCATCGTAGTGCCGGGGTTGCCCTATAGGGGGCGCTGGTCAGTTTTTTTGCCACGCCCATTTCTTAAAACCATATGAATATCTTCAGGGGGGGGCTGTTGTTACACACATGTAGTTTGAGAGAGATAGAATCATGAACACTGAAGTTACAGCAATTTCGTGTTTCACGGCGAGTTGATGAACTTTAATGCCACGCCATTCATATGGCGTTTGACGAAAAGTCACGGTAATCTTATGTCTTCATTGTCAATGTCTTGGGACCCATTTGATACAGTTTGACATGGTTGAGGTCAGTGGATGAGGAGAAATTCATCCAAGTGTAAGACAAGCAAAAAACAAGACATTTCCTGTTGCCACCAGGGGGCGCTGCGGTTTTAAGTCATCATTTATGCATAGATGTCATCAGGCGGGGACTATTGTCTTACATGTCTAGTTTGGACTTGATTGGAACATGTATGTCCGAGATACAGATGCCCGTGTTTTGATGGCGTGTAACCAATTTTTAACGCCATGCCACGGTCACACGGTGTGATAAAAAAAAAATCCCTCAATCATTTTTTATCTCCATCTTGTTGTGATGACACTCATCTGAATTTGAAGTTGATCTGATGAAAGCCCTGGGACAAGTACGTAAAAGTAAAAATGTGGGATATTGCCAAAATGGCCACTAAAAGCAAAATGGCGGACTTCCTGTTGCGTTTTTCATAATGCTCCATGAGACTTTTTTTCATGACTGGTCACGATACACCTATATCCAGATTTTGATGAAAATCCGTTATGTGGAAACCTAGGGGCTGGTTCCAGGGGGCGCTGTAGAGCCATTTTGCCACGCCCAATTCCAATTACTCCAGAATACTAAAATATCCGCAGACCTTGAATTTCCTGCAAAGTTTCATAACTTTTTGAGCATGTCTAGACCCTGAAAAAGCCCCCCAAAGGGAAATAATAATAATAATAATAATAACTAGGGCTACGTTGTAGCACTTGCGGGCCCGAGCACCCGCACGTTGAAGCCTGTTGCGGTCGGTGGAGAGAGCGATCGATGACCAAGCGCACATCATCGATCGAGCATGCACTTCTCCACGTTGCATGCGTTTTGCGCTCTGCGGCAGTAGGCTTGCCAGTAGGTGGCGCCATCACTATTATTACGCACAGACATATATATCTGTTCATGTAGGCGCTCTGATGTAGCGTGAGCAATTTTGTGTCAATTGGACAATGTTAACACAACTTAATTTTCACACTGATCAGTAGGTGGCGCTATGACCCTGAACTAATATTTATATGTGGAGCTGTTCAGATCAGTATTGTGATCATAGGTCAGTAGTTTGGAGCCGGTTGGATAATGCAGAGTGGATTAACAAAGTACTTCCTGTTTCCTGGTGAATCAGTAGGTGGCGCTATGACACTGAGGAAATATTGACACATAGAGCTGTTCAGGCTTGTACTCTTATCATGTGACAGAAGTTTGGGAGTGATAGGACAATGCACAGTGGAGTTATGATAACATCGTGTCCTTTGGCGAAGGAAAATCCTTCGCCGCACATCAATGTTTACACGGTTTGAGGAAATGTCACAATTCTGACCATGATCTAATGACTTGACTGATCTGATTTGAGCTGTATATTGTAAATCAGCCAGGAGCAGTTCATCAAAGTATAAAACATGTCACTTCCTGTAGCCACCAGGGGGCGCTGTAATTTCAAGTCATAATTTCTGTGTAGATGTCATCAGGATGGCACCCTTGTCTTACATGTGTAGTTTGGACTCGATTGGACAATGTATGTCCGAGATACAGAACCTCGTGTTTTGATGGCGTTTAATCAAACTCAAGACGCCACGCCACGGTCACACGGTGTGATGAAAGGTCAATCTCTTAATCACTTTTTATCTCCATCTTGTTGTGATGGCACTGATCTTAATTTGAAGTTAATCTGATGAAAGCCCTGGGACAAGTGCATCAAGTAAAAATGTGGAATATGGAAAAAAAATGGCCACTTAATCCAAAATGGCGGCCTCCCTGTTTGGTCAAGCATACCTATCCAAGATATTTTTTTGTTTGTTATGAAACGACACATGTCCCGATAGATTTGTATAAATGTCGGCCATCGTAGTGCCGGGGTTGCCCTATAGGGGGCGCTGGTCAGTTTTTTTGCCACGCCCATTTCTTAAAACCATATGAATATCTTCAGGGGGGGGCTGTTGTTAGACACATGTAGTTTGAGAGAGATAGAATCATGAACACTGAAGTTACAGCAATTTCGTGTTTCACGGCGAGTTGATGAACTTTAATGCCACGCCATTCATATGGCGTTTGACGAAAAGTCACGGTAATCTTATGTCTTCATTGTCAATGTCTTGGGACCCATTTGATACAGTTTGACATGGTTGAGGTCAGTGGATGAGGAGAAATTCATCCAAGTGTAAGACAAGCAAAAAACAAGACATTTCCTGTTGCCACCAGGGGGCGCTGCGGTTTTAAGTCATCATTTATGCATAGATGTCATCAGGCGGGGACTATTGTCTTACATGTCTAGTTTGGACTTGATTGGAACATGTATGTCCGAGATACAGATGCCCGTGTTTTGATGGCGTGTAACCAATTTTTAACGCCATGCCACGGTCACACGGTGTGATAAAAAAAAAATCCCTCAATCATTTTTTATCTCCATCTTGTTGTGATGACACTCATCTGAATTTGAAGTTGATCTGATGAAAGCCCTGGGACAAGTACGTAAAAGTAAAAATGTGGGATATTGCCAAAATGGCCACTAAAAGCAAAATGGCGGACTTCCTGTTGCGTTTTTCATAATGCTCCATGAGACTTTTTTTCATGACTGGCCACGATACACCTATAACCAGATTTTGATGAAAATCCGTTATGTGGAAACCTAGGGGCTGGTTCCAGGGGGCGCTGTAGAGCCATTTTGCCACGCCCAATTCCAATTACTCCAGAATACTAAAATATCCGCAGACCTTGAATTTCCTGCAAAGTTTCATAACTTTTTGAGCATGTCTAGACCCTGAAAAAGCCCCCCAAAGGGAAATAATAATAATAATAATAATAACTAGGGCTACGTTGTAGCACTTGCGGGCCCGAGCACCCGCACGTTGAAGCCTGTTGCGGTCGGTGGAGAGAGCGATCGATGACCAAGGGCACATCATCGATCGAGCATGCACTTCTCCACGTTGCATGCGTTTTGCGCTCTGCGGCAGTAGGTTTGCCAGTAGGTGGCGCCATCACTATTATTACGCACAGACATATATATCTGTTCATGTAGGCGCTCTGATGTAGCGTGAGCAATTTTGTGTCAATTGGACAATGTTAACACAACTTAATTTTCACACTGATCAGTAGGTGGCGCTATGACCCTGAACTAATATTCATATATGGAGCTGTTCTATTCAGGATTGTGATCATAGGTCAGTAGTTTGGAGCCGGTTGGATAATGCAGAGTGGATTAACAAAGTACTTCCTGTTTCCTGGCGAATCAGTAGGTGGCGCTATGACACTGAGGAAATATTGACACATAGAGCTGTTCAGGCTTGGACTCTGACCATGTGACAGAAGTTTTGTAGTGATAGGACAATGCACAGTGGAGTTATGATAACAATGTGTCCTTTGGCAAAAGAAAATCCTTCGCCGCACATCAATGTTTACACGGTTTGAGGAAACGTCACAATTCTGACCATGATCTAATGACTTGACTGAGCTGATTTGAGCTGTATATTGTAAATCAGCCAGGAGCAGTTCATCAAAGTATAAAACATGTCACTTCCTGTAGCCACCAGGGGGCGCTGTAATTTCAAGTCATAATTTCTGTGTAGATGTCATCAGGATGGCACCCTTGTCTTACATGTCTAGTTTGGACTCGATTGGACAATGTATGTCCGAGATACAGAACCTCGTGTTTTGATGGCGTTTAATCAAACTCAAGACGCCACGCCACGGTCACACGGTGTGACGAAAGGTCAATCTCTTAATCACTTTTTATCTCCATCTTGTTGTGATGGCACTGATCTTAATTTGAAGTTAATCTGATGAAAGCCCTGGGACAAGTGCATCAAGTAAAAATGTGGAATATGGAAAAAAAATGGCCACTTAATCCAAAATGGCGGCCTCCCTGTTTGGTCAAGCATACCTATCCAAGATATTTTTTTGTTTGTTATGAAACGACACATGTCCCGATAGATTTGTATAAATGTCGGCCATCGTAGTGCCGGGGTTGCCCTATAGGGGGCGCTGGTCAGTTTTTTTGCCACGCCCATTTCTTAAAACCATATGAATATCTTCAGGGGGGGGCTGTTGTTACACACATGTAGTTTGAGAGAGATAGAATCATGAACACTGAAGTTACAGCAATTTCGTGTTTCACGGCGAGTTGATGAACTTTAATGCCACGCCATTCATATGGCGTTTGACGAAAAGTCACGGTAATCTTATGTCTTCATTGTCAATGTTTTGGGACCCATTTGATACAGTTTGACATGGTTGAGGTCAGTGGATGAGGAGAAATTCATCCAAGTGTAAGACAAGCAAAAAACAAGACATTTCCTGTTGCCACCAGGGGGCGCTGCGGTTTTGAGTCATCATTTATGCATAGATGTCATCAGGCGGGGACTATTGTCTTACATGTCTAGTTTGGACTTGATTGGAACATGTATGTCCGAGATACAGATGCCCGTGTTTTGATGGCGTGTAACCAATTTTTAACGCCATGCCACGGTCACACGGTGTGATAAAAAAAAAATCCCTCAATCATTTTTTATCTCCATCTTGTTGTGATGACACTCATCTGAATTTGAAGTTGATCTGATGAAAGCCCTGGGACAAGTACGTAAAAGTAAAAATGTGGGATATTGCCAAAATGGCCACTAAAAGCAAAATGGCGGACTTCCTGTTGCGTTTTTCATAATGCTCCATGAGACTTTTTTTCATGACTGGGCACGATACACCTATATCCAGATTTTGATGAAAATCCGTTATGTGGAAACCTAGGGGCTGGTTCCAGGGGGCGCTGTAGAGCCATTTTGCCACGCCCAATTCCAATTACTCCAGAATACTAAAATATCCGCAGACCTTGAATTTCCTGCAAAGTTTCATAACTTTTTGAGCATGTCTAGACCCTGAAAAAGCCCCCCAAAGGGAAATAATAATAATAATAATAATAATAATAATAAAAATCCTTACAGATTCAATAGGGCCTCTCACCATTCGGTGCTCGGGCCCTAATAATAAAAATCCTTACAGATTCAATAGGGCCTCTCACCATTCGGTGCTCGGGCCCTAACTAGGGCTACGTTGTAGCACTTGCGGGCCCGAGCACCCGCACGTTGAAGCCTGTTGCGGTCGGTGGAGAGAGCGATCGATGACCAAGCGCACATCATCGATCGAGCATGCACTTCTCCACGTTGCATGCGTTTTGCGCTCTGCGGCAGTAGGTTTGCCAGTAGGTGGCGCCATCACTATTATTACGCACAGACATATAGATCTGGTCAAGTAGGCGCTCTGATGTAGCGTGAGAAATTTTGTGTCAATTGGACAATGTTTCCGCAACTTAATTTTCACACTGATCAGTAGGTGGCGCTATGACCCTGAACTAATATTTATATGTGGAGCTGTTCAGATCAGTATTGTGATCATAGGTCAGTAGTTTGGAGACGGTTGGATAATGCAGAGTGGATTTACAAATTACTTCCTGTTTCCTGGCGAATCAGAAGGTGGCGCTATGACACTGAGGAAATATTGACACATAGAGCTGTTCAGGCTTGGACTCTGACCATGTGACAGAAGTTTTGTAGTGATAGGACAATGCACAGTGGAGTTATGATAACATTGTGTCCTTTGGCGAAGGAAAATCCTTCGCCGCACATCAATGTTTACACGGTTTGAGGAAACGTCACAATTCTGACCATGATCTAATGACTTGACTGATCTGATTTGAGCTGTATATTGTAAATCACACAGGAGCAGTTCATCAAAGTATAAAACATGTCACTTCCTGTAGCCACCAGGGGGCGCTGTAATTTCAAGTCATAATTTCTGTGTAGATGTCATCAGGATGGCACCCTTGTCTTACATGTCTAGTTTGGACTCGATTGGACAATGTATGTCCGAGATACAGAACCTCGTGTTTTGATGGCGTTTAATCAAACTCAAGACGCCACGCCACGGTCACACGGTGTGACGAAAGGTCAATCTCTTAATCACTTTTTATCTCCATCTTGTTGTGATGGCACTGATCTTAATTTGAAGTTAATCTGATGAAAGCCCTGGGACAAGTGCATCAAGTAAAAATGTGGAATATGGAAAAAAAATGGCCACTTAATCCAAAATGGCGGCCTCCCTGTTTGGTCAAGCATACCTATCCAAGATATTTTTTTGTTTGTTATGAAACGACACATGTCCCGATAGATTTGTATAAATGTCGGCCAGCGTAGTGCCGGGGTTGCCCTATAGGGGGCGCTGGTCAGTTTTTTTGCCACGCCCATTTCTTAAAACCATATGAATATCTTCAGGGGGGGGCTGTTGTTACACACATGTAGTTTGAGAGAGATAGAATCATGAACACTGAAGTTACAGCAATTTCGTGTTTCACGGCGAGTTGATGAACTTTAATGCCACGCCATTCATATGGCGTTTGACGAAAAGTCACGGTAATCTTATGTCTTCATTGTCAATGTCTTGGGACCCATTTGATACAGTTTGACATGGTTGAGGTCAGTGGATGAGGAGAAATTCATCCAAGTGTAAGACAAGCAAAAAACAAGACATTTCCTGTTGCCACCAGGGGGCGCTGCGGTTTTAAGTCATCATTTATGCATAGATGTCATCAGGCGGGGACTATTGTCTTACATGTCTAGTTTGGACTTGATTGGAACATGTATGTCCGAGATACAGATGCCCGTGTTTTGATGGCGTGTAACCAATTTTTAACGCCATGCCACGGTCACACGGTGTGATAAAAAAAAAATCCCTCAATCATTTTTTATCTCCATCTTGTTGTGATGACACTCATCTGAATTTGAAGTTGATCTGATGAAAGCCCTGGGACAAGTACGTAAAGGTAAAAATGTGGGATATTGCCAAAATGGCCACTAAAAGCAAAATGGCGGACTTCCTGTTGCGTTTTTCATAATGCTCCATGAGACTTTTTTTCATGACTGGTCACGATACACCTATATCCAGATTTTGATGAAAATCCGTTATGTGGAAACCTAGGGGCTGGTTCCAGGGGGCGCTGTAGAGCCATTTTGCCACGCCCAATTCCAATTACTCCAGAATACTAAAATATCCGCAGACCTTGAATTTCCTGCAAAGTTTCATAACTTTTTGAGCATGTCTAGACCCTGAAAAAGCCCCCCAAAGGGAAATAATAATAATAATAATAATAATAATAATAAAAATCCTTACAGATTCAATAGGGCCTCTCACCATTCGGTGCTCGGGCCCTAACTAGGGCTACGTTGTAGCACTAACGGGCCCGAGCACAGGCAATTTCAAGTCTGTTGCGGTCGGGGAAGAGAGAACGTTCGATGACCAAGCGCTCGTCTCCACATTGCCTGCGTTTGCCCTGTGCGGCAAGGAAGATCGCTCCACTTCTTCTGGCCAGCCGCTGGTGCTGAACTAGAGGTAAGTAACCTTGAAACTATCCAACATAACCTATTGCTTTATCTATCATCATATGCTTACATGCCTCAAGTTTTTTGTAATATGTAATTGTTATAAAAGTTACCGTTTATTTATCACGTCTAATGAACAGATTGAAGCAAGATAACTCGACAGTCTTGTTTTGGTTGTGACATTATTTTTTTTAATGAGTTACTATCAATACGCTACACGTGTACGTTTCATGTGATAGTAACTGTTTCACCAATATTCTGATACAGGATGGTATATCCGCCATTACTATTTTCACATCGTTTATTTAGTCTGTCATGGAGTTGTAGAGTGAATTAGACAGTAGTGATAACATTATAATGTCCACACATCAGTGTTGTAAACACTTCTCCAATTAATTATATAATTATGTTTTCACACTGAGGGAAGTGGAGAGACTTGATGTGGACTGTTATCAACAGCTCTGTGGGAGATCATCACCTTGAATATTACAGATGAGGTAGAAAGACATTTTATCTATGTGTACAATGTTGTATTTCTTTGTCACGTTTTATCAAAAGCGATTTAAAGTATGTGCATTTAACCATTAGGATACAAACCCAGACCCTAGTACATCGGTTCTAGCTGAAATAAGTAGTGCTTCATAAACAACACAAAACATTCATAACAGTACGCTTCTGCTCCTCATTAATGCAGCTCCTGATGTCCCCAGCAGCAACATGGTGGAGATCTGCAGCTTCATGCTGGTCAACTGGAAGACAACTGATTAAGATTAAAAGATTAAGATTAAAATCCATGTATTCATCCCAAACACATGCACAGACATGCAAAGGCACACTCATGCAGGTAGGGAAATTTAATCGCTGCTTTTTACCCATCTGGTGCAGGACACACAGAGCAGTGAGCGACCATGTACGGCGCTCGGGGGAGCAGATGTTGGGGGAGTGAGGTGCCTTGCTCATGGGCACTAGAGAGGGTAGGGAGACTCTTGGATTTTTGGACAGATCAATCCAGGTGCGACTTTTGTTGTCTCTCCATGGAGTCGAACCAAAGACGAACCAGAGACCTTCTCTGCCCATAGTCCAAGTTTCTGCCACTCGACCACCGCCTCTCCTCATGCATCATCAAACTAGTAATCTACACATCACTCCATGCGTTGCTCCCTTAACTACAGATGGCCTGCGAATGTCATGGAGTTTTACAGTGAATTAGACAGTTTAGGTATGATTTTAATCTCCACACATCAGTGTTGTAAACAGTTCTCAAATTAATTATAGAATTATGTTTTCACACTGAGAGAAGTGGAAAGACTTGATTTGGACTGTTATCAATAGGTCTGTGGGAGATTATCACCTTGAATAGTACTGATGAGGTAGAAAGACATTTTATGTATTTGTACAATGTTGTATTTCTTTCAGCACTTTTATCAGAAGGGACTTAAAATATGTACATTTCACCATGAGGATATAAACCAAGACCACAGTACAACAGTTCTATCTGAAATCTGTTGTGCTTTATACACAACACAAAACATTCTTTAACAGTGCGTTTTTTCTCTTCATAGATGAAGAACTGCAGCACCTGATGTCCTCAGCAGCAACATGGTGGAGATCTGATTTGATACACTTTAGATAAGAACCCAGTGTTTTATATTTCTGCTTTGCCATAAGAGACAGAACATGGTCATCACAGCTGTGTCCTTCAGGCTCGTCTGTCCCTAATAAAATGATAGGAAACATGAAAGTGATCGTCATTATTGTAGAGGAAGAGTAACATATGAACAAAGTGTGTAATCTTATTTTCTGTGGATATTCAACTGTGTATTTGAATATGCTTTTGGATTAAAACGTGCACTACCATGACAATGAATGTTTTTAATGGAGCTATTTCACATTAAAAGTATTGCATTATAATTTAATACATTATGTATTATGTGCAATACTTTGATTGTTTTTAAGTAATGAAATCAGGTCTGTACCTGGAGTCAGTGTTCAGTCTGGTTGGATTCAAGTTGTGTGTCAAGTTGGACCTTCTAGAGGAACATGAAACCAATACACAGATATGTAAAGTCATACATGGGCCAGGTTAAGTAATTAACAGACTTTTAAATGGTAAAAATAAAATATTAGTTCAAAGTTAATCAGAGCATAATCATTTCAGATTAGGAAATAGGTAGTGCATATAAACCCACAACTCTGTATGACACTGTCTGTTCTAGTAAAGTTACAAGGCTATGACTTACTCATATTTAACAAAAGAATTCAGTGAAGTCTGTCTGAGATTAACGATTTAAATACTGAAGGTGGGAGACACGGTTATTTTTCACTGTAACACGTGACAGGACATCAACACCGTGACTCTGAATAAAGAGCCTTAAAAGACGTAGTGCTCCTTTGAACAGCTGCTCTTACAATGTGTAGCAAGTGCTAAATCTCCATTAGTATAATAGTAACAAAAATCACCCTTTACATAATTGAACATATATTTTCCATGTGAACCCCTTTAACACAGTTCAATTCAGGAGCAAAATATAATTTATACAGTATTTATTAGAGCTAGTATTAGTAAACAGATCAAACAAATGCAGTACAACACATCACACATCCACAGTGTCTCTTTTGCTTATCATCACAGTCAGTCAGAAGTGTCCGTTTAACTTACGTAGCAGTTGAGAGATGCTTCGTTGGAGGTAGCAGGAGCTAGCTCATAGCCAGTGCTGCTGTTGAGAGCGGCAGAGTTCACACAGGAAAAGACACGACGGACGGGGGAAAAAAGCTTTGAGTCCCACACTCTAACCTGCTGAGCGAACAACGTCCACAGTGACTCCGCCGCCGTCCTCTCATCCAGACTCGCCAACCGTTCTCCGGTTCTTCGTGATACACAGCTCCGCAGCTTGTGACGACGTAACTCATGAGACGTTCACTTGCAGCTGTGTTAAATGCAGCTTCGTTTGTCATGGCGAGTTGAAGAAGTCTGCTGCAAAGCTATGAATAATCCGCATGATGAAAACTCACAGCAATGTTATGCCTACATTATCAATATATTGAGACCCATGTGACACAGTTTGACATGGTTTAGCAAAGTGAATGAGGAGAAATACATCCAAGTGTGAGACGTAACAAACCGAAAGCGGTCTCATGCTGCGTTCAGGGTAACTCTGTTAAAATGGGTTTCATAGGTCATGATGAGCTGATGAACTTTGATGCCACGCCATTAACAATCTGCATGATGAAAAGTCACAATAATGTTATGCCTACATTATCAATATCTTGAGACCAATTTGACACAGTTTGACATGGTTTAGTAAAGTGGCTGGAGGGAAATACATCAAAGAGTAAGATGACCAAAACAAGACATTTCCTGATGCCACCAGGGGGCGCTTTCCTTTTAAGTCATGATTTCTAGGTAGATGTCTTCCGGTCGCGACTCTTGTCTTATATGTGTAGTTTGGAGTCGATTGGACAAAATATGTCTAAGTTACAGAAGCTCGCTTATATTGGCGTTTAGTCGAACTTTGAGACCTCACCACGGTCACACGGTATGATGAAAAGTTTAAATTCTGATAACTTTAGATCTTCATCTTGTTTTGTAGAGTCTCATCTAATTTTTAAGTTGATCTGATGAAAGCTGTCTGAGTAGTACATAAAAACATAACACGTACCAAAATAAGACATTTTGCGTTACCATCAGGGGGCGCTGTGATTGTAAGTCACAATTTCTGCACCCATGTCTTCTGGTGGCGACTCTTGTCGAATGTGTCTAGTTTGGACTCAATTGGACAAAATATGTCTGAAATATGGAAGCTTGTGTTTTGATGGCGTTTCATCAAAATTTAACGCCACACCACGGTCAGACGGTTTTGCTAAAACGTAATCCTTCAATAACTTTAGATCTCCAATTTGTTGTGATGACGATCGTCTAAATTTGAAGTTGATCTGATGAAAGCTGTACGACAAGTACATCAAAGAAAAAATATGGAATATGACCAAAATGGCCACTAAAGTCAAACTGGCGGGCTTCCTGTTGCGTTATTCATAATGCACTGATGGACTTTTTTGTGCATCTAGTCATGATACACAATAATCTTTGTTTTTTTTGAGGATCGGTGAATGCTAAATGAGGGGCTTTTCCGTAGGTGGCGCTCTTGAGCCATTTTGCCACGCCCTTTTCAAAATACTCCAGAATACGTAATTTTACGCCGCCTTCGAATTTACTGCAAACTCCTACAACTTTTTGAGCACATTAAAGCCCTCAAAAAGCCAATTCATTTAAGCTAAGAAAAATAATAATAATAATAATAATAATCATTTCAATTTCAATAGGGCCTCCCACCGATTTCGGTGCTCGGGCCCTAATAATAATAATAATAATAAAAATCCTTACAGATTCAATAGGGCCTCTCACCATTCGGTGCTCGGGCCCTAACTAGGGCTACGTTGTAGCACTTGCGGGCCCGAGCACCCGCACGTTGAAGCCTGTTGCGGTCGGTGGAGAGAGCGATCGATGACCAAGCGCACATCATCGATCGAGCATGCACTTCTCCACGTTGCATGCGTTTTGCGCTCTGCGGCAGTAGGCTTGCCAGTAGGTGGCGCCATCACTATTATTACGCACAGACATATATATCTGTTCATGTAGGCGCTCTGATGTAGCGTGATCAATTTTGTTTCAATTGGACAATGTTAACACAACTTAATTTTCACACTGATCAGTAGGTGGCGCTATGACCCTGAACTAATATTTATATGTGGAGCTGTTCAGATCAGTATTGTGATCATAGGTCAGTAGTTTGGAGCCGGTTGGATAATGCAGAGTGGATTAACAAAGTACTTCCTGTTTCCTGGTGAATCAGTAGGTGGCGCTATGACACTGAGGAAATATTGACACATAGAGCTGTTCAGGCTTGTACTCTTATCATGTGACAGAAGTTTGGTAGTGATAGGACATTGCACAGTGGAGTTATGATAACATCGTGTCCTTTGGCGAAGGAAAATCCTTCGCCGCACATCAATGTTTACACGGTTTGAGGAAACGTCACAATTCTGACCATGATCTAATGACTTGACTGATCTGATTTGAGCTGTATATTGTAAATCAGCCAGGAGCAGTTCATCAAAGTATAAAACATGTCACTTCCTGTAGCCACCAGGAGGCGCTGTAATTTCAAGTCATAATTTCTGTGTAGATGTCATCAGGATGGCACCCTTGTCTTACATGTCTAGTTTGGACTCGATTGGACAATGTATGTCCGAGATACAGAACCTCGTGTTTTGATGGCGTTTAATCAAACTCAAGACGCCACACCACGGTCACACGGTGTGACGAAAGGTCAATCTCTTAATCACTTTTTATCTCCATCTTGTTGTGATGGCACTGATCTTAATTTGAAGTTAATCTGATGAAAGCCCTGGGACAAGTGCATCAAGTAAAAATGTGGAATATGGAAAAAAAATGGCCACTTAATCCAAAATGGCGGCCTCCCTGTTTGGTCAAGCATACCTATCCAAGATATTTTTTTGTTTGTTATGAAACGACACATGTCCCGATAGATTTGTATAAATGTCGGCCATCGTAGTGCCGGGGTTGCCCTATAGGGGGCGCTGGTCAGTTTTTTTGCCACGCCCATTTCTTAAAACCATATGAATATCTTCAGGGGGGGGCTGTTGTTACACACATGTAGTTTGAGAGAGATAGAATCATGAACACTGAAGTTACAGCAATTTCGTGTTTCACGGCGAGTTGATGAACTTTAATGCCACGCCATTCATATGGCGTTTGACGAAAAGTCACGGTAATCTTATGTCTTCATTGTCAATGTCTTGGGACCCATTTGATACAGTTTGACATGGTTGAGGTCAGTGGATGAGGAGAAATTCATCCAAGTGTAAGACAAGCAAAAAACAAGACATTTCCTGTTGCCACCAGGGGGCGCTGCGGTTTTAAGTCATCATTTATGCATAGATGTCATCAGGCGGGGACTATTGTCTTACATGTCTAGTTTGGACTTGATTGGAACATGTATGTCCGAGATACAGATGCCCGTGTTTTGATGGCGTGTAACCAATTTTTAACGCCATGCCACGGTCACACGGTGTGATAAAAAAAAAATCCCTCAATCATTTTTTATCTCCATCTTGTTGTGATGACACTCATCTGAATTTGAAGTTGATCTGATGAAAGCCCTGGGACAAGTACGTAAAAGTAAAAATGTGGGATATTGCCAAAATGGCCACTAAAAGCAAAATGGCGGACTTCCTGTTGCGTTTTTCATAATGCTCCATGAGACTTTTTTTCATGACTGGTCACGATACACCTATATCCAGATTTTGATGAAAATCCGTTATGTGGAAACCTAGGGGCTGGTTCCAGGGGGCGCTGTAGAGCCATTTTGCCACGCCCAATTCCAATTACTCCAGAATACTAAAATATCCGCAGACCTTGAATTTCCTGCAAAGTTTCATAACTTTTTGAGCATGTCTAGACCCTGAAAAAGCCCCCCAAAGGGAAATAATAATAATAATAACTAGGGCTACGTTGTAGCACTAACGGGCCCGAGCACAGGCAATTTCAAGTCTGTTGCGGTCGGGGAAGAGAGAACGTTCGATGACCAAGCGCTCGTCTCCACATTGCCTGCGTTTGCCCTGTGCGGCAAGGAAGATCGCTCCACTTCTTCTGGCCAGCCGCTGGTGCTGAACTAGAGGTAAGTAACCTTGAAACTATCCAACATAACCTATTGCTTTATCTATCATCATATGCTTACATGCCTCAAGTTTTTTGTAATATGTAATTGTTATAAAAGTTACCGTTTATTTATCACTTCTAATGAACAGATTGAAGCAAGATAACTCGACAGTCTTGTTTTGGTTGTGACATTATTTTTTTTAATGAGTTACTATCAATACGCTACACGTGTACGTTTCATGTGATAGTAACTGTTTCACCAATATTCTGATACAGGATGGTATATCCGCCATTACTATTTTCACATTGTTTATTTAGTCTGTCATGGAGTTGTAGAGTGAATTAGACAGTAGTGATAACATTATAATGTCCACACATCAGTGTTGTAAACACTTCTCCAATTAATTATATAATTATGTTTTCACACTGAGGGAAGTGGAGAGACTTGATGTGGACTGTTATCAACAGCTCTGTGGGAGATCATCACCTTGAATATTACAGATGAGGTAGAAAGACATTTTATCTATGTGTACAATGTTGTATTTCTTTGTCACGTTTTATCAAAAGCGATTTAAAGTATGTGCATTTAACCATTAGGATACAAACCCAGACCCTAGTACATCGGTTCTAGCTGAAATAAGTAGTGCTTCATAAACAACACAAAACATTCATAACAGTACGCTTCTGCTCCTCATTAATGCAGCTCCTGATGTCCCCAGCAGCAACATGGTGGAGATCTGCAGCTTCATGCTGGTCAACTGGAAGACAACTGATTAAGATTAAAAGATTAAGATTAAAATCCATTTATTCATCCCAAACACATGCACAGACATGCAAAGGCACACTCATGCAGGTAGGGAAATTTAATCGCTGCTTTTTACCCATCTGGTGCAGGACACACAGAGCAGTGAGCGACCATGTACGGCGCTCGGGGGAGCAGATGTTGGGGGAGTGAGGTGCCTTGCTCATGGGCACTAGAGAGGGTAGGGAGACTCTTGGATTTTTGGACAGATCAATCCAGGTTCGACTTTTGTTGTCTCTCCATGGAGTCGAACCAAAGACGAACCAGAGACCTTCTCTGCCCATAGTCCAAGTTTCTGCCACTCGACCACCGCCTCTCCTCATGCATCATCAAACTAGTAATCTACACATCACTCCATGCGTTGCTCCCTTAACTACAGATGGCCTGCGAATGTCATGGAGTTTTACAGTGAATTAGACAGTTTAGGTATGATTTTAATCTCCACACATCAGTGTTGTAAACAGTTCTCAAATTAATTATAGAATTATGTTTTCACACTGAGAGAAGTGGAAAGACTTGATTTGGACTGTTATCAATAGGTCTGTGGGAGATTATCACCTTGAATAGTACTGATGAGGTAGAAAGACATTTTATGTATTTGTACAATGTTGTATTTCTTTCAGCACTTTTATCAGAAGGGACTTAAAATATGTACATTTCACCATGAGGATATAAACCAAGACCACAGTACAACAGTTCTATCTGAAATCTGTTGTGCTTTATACACAACACAAAACATTCTTTAACAGTGCGTTTTTTCTCTTCATAGATGAAGAACTGCAGCACCTGATGTCCTCAGCAGCAACATGGTGGAGATCTGATTTGATACACTTTAGATAAGAACCCAGTGTTTTATATTTCTGCTTTGCCATAAGAGACAGAACATGGTCATCACAGCTGTGTCCTTCAGGCTCGTCTGTCCCTAATAAAATGATAGGAAACATGAAAGTGATCGTCATTATTGTAGAGGAAGAGTTACATATGAACAAAGTGTGTAATCTTATTTTCTGTGGATATTCAACTGTGTATTTGAATATGCTTTTGGATTAAAACGTGCACTACCATGACAATGAATGTTTTTAATGGAGCTATTTCACATTAAAAGTATTGCATTATAATTTAATACATTATGTATTATGTGCAATACTTTGATTGTTTTTAAGTAATGAAATCAGGTCTGTACCTGGAGTCAGTGTTCAGTCTGGTTGGATTCAAGTTGTGTGTCAAGTTGGACCTTCTAGAGGAACATGAAACCAATACACAGATATGTAAAGTCATACATGGGCCAGGTTAAGTAATTAACAGACTTTTAAATGGTAAAAATAAAATATTAGTTCAAAGTTAATCAGAGCATAATCATTTCAGATTAGGAAATAGGTAGTGCATATAAACCCACAACTCTGTATGACACTGTCTGTTCTAGTAAAGTTACAAGGCTATGACTTACTCATATTTAACAAAAGAATTCAGTGAAGTCTGTCTGAGATTAACGATTTAAATACTGAAGGTGGGAGACACGGTTATTTTTCACTGTAACACGTGACAGGACATCAACACCGTGACTCTGAATAAAGAGCCTTAAAAGACGTAGTGCTCCTTTGAACAGCTGCTCTTACAATGTGTAGCAAGTGCTAAATCTCCATTAGTATAATAGTAACAAAAATCACCCTTTACATAATTGAACATATATTTTCCATGTGAACCCCTTTAACACAGTTCAATTCAGGAGCAAAATATAATTTATACAGTATTTATTAGAGCTAGTATTAGTAAACAGATCAAACAAATGCAGTACAACACATCACACATCCACAGTGTCTCTTTTGCTTATCATCACAGTCAGTCAGAAGTGTCCGTTTAACTTACGTAGCAGTTGAGAGATGCTTCGTTGGAGGTAGCAGGAGCTAGCTCATAGCCAGTGCTGCTGTTGAGAGCGGCAGAGTTCACACAGGAAAAGACACGACGGACGGGGGAAAAAAGCTTTGAGTCCCACACTCTAACCTGCTGAGCGAACAACGTCCACAGTGACTCCGCCGCCGTCCTCTCATCCAGACTCGCCAACCGTTCTCCGGTTCTTCGTGATACACAGCTCCGCAGCTTGTGACGACGTAACGTCTCATGAGGCGTTCACTTGCAGCTGTGTTAAATGCAGCTTCGTTTGTCATGGCGAGTTGAAGAAGTCTGCTGCAAAGCTATGAATAATCCGCATGATGAAAACTCACAGCAATGTTATGCCTACATTATCAATATATTGAGACCCATGTGACACAGTTTGACATGGTTTAGCAAAGTGAATGAGGAGAAATACATCCAAGTGTGAGACGTAACAAACCGAAAGCGGTCTCATGCTGCGTTCAGGGTAACTCTGTTAAAATGGGTTTCATAGGTCATGATGAGCTGATGAACTTTGATGCCACGCCATTAACAATCTGCATGATGAAAAGTCACAATAATGTTATGCCTACATTATCAATATCTTGAGACCAATTTGACACAGTTTGACATGGTTTAGTAAAGTGGCTGGAGGGAAATACATCAAAGAGTAAGATGACCAAAACAAGACATTTCCTGATGCCACCAGGGGGCGCTTTCCTTTTAAGTCATGATTTCTAGGTAGATGTCTTCCGGTCGCGACTCTTGTCTTATATGTGTAGTTTGGAGTCGATTGGACAAAATATGTCTAAGTTACAGAAGCTCGCTTATATTGGCGTTTAGTCGAACTTTGAGACCTCACCACGGTCACACGGTATGATGAAAAGTTTAAATTCTGATAACTTTAGATCTTCATCTTGTTTTGTAGAGTCTCATCTAATTTTTAAGTTGATCTGATGAAAGCTGTCTGAGTAGTACATAAAAACATAACACGTACCAAAATAAGACATTTCGCGTTACCACCAGGGGGCGCTGTGATTGTAAGTCACAATTTCTGCACCCATGTCTTCTGGTGGCGACTCTTGTCGAATGTGTCTAGTTTGGACTCAATTGGACAAAATATGTCTGAAATATGGAAGCTTGTGTTTTGATGGCGTTTCATCAAACTTTAACGCCACACCACGGTCAGACGGTTTTGCTAAAACGTAATCCTTCAATAACTTTAGATCTCCAATTTGTTGTGATGACGATCGTCTAAATTTGAAGTTGATCTGATGAAAGCTGTACGACAAGTACATCAAAGAAAAAATATGGAATATGACCAAAATGGCCACTAAAGTCAAACTGGCGGGCTTCCTGTTGCGTTATTCATAATGCACTGATGGACTTTTTTGTGCATCTAGTCATGATACACAATAATCTTTGTTTTTTTTGAGGATCGGTGAATGCTAAATGAGGGGCTTTTCCGTAGGTGGCGCTCTTGAGCCATTTTGCCACGCCCTTTTCAAAATACTCCAGAATACGTAAACTTGCACACATTTGTAATTTACTGTACACTTTAGAAACTTTTTGAGCACGTTAAAGCCCTCAAAAAGCCAATTCACTGAGCGAAGAAAAATAATAATAATAATAATCTTTTCAATTTCAATAGGTCCTCTCACCGATTTCGGTGCTCGGGCCCTAATAACTAGGGCTACGTTGTAGCACTTGCGGGCCCGAGCACCCGCACGTTGAAGCCTGTTGCGGTCGGTGGAGAGAGCGATCGATGACCAAGCGCACATCATCGATCGAGCATGCACTTCTCCACGTTGCATGCGTTTTGCGCTCTGCGGCAGTAGGTTTGCCAGTAGGTGGCGCCATCACTATTATTACGCACAGACATATATATCTGTTCATGTAGGCGCTCTGATGTAGCGTGAGCAATTTTGTGTCAATTGGACAATGTTTCCGCAACTTAATTTTCACACTGATCAATAGGTGGCGCTATGATCTTGAACTAATATTCATACATGGAGCTGTTCTATTCAGGATTGTGATCATAGGTCAGTAGTTTGGAGCCGGTTGGATAATGCAGAGTGGATTAACAAAGTACTTCCTGTTTCCTGGCGAATCAGTAGGTGGCGCTATGACACTGAGGAAATATTGACACATAGAGCTGTTCAGGCTTGGACTCTGACCATGTGACAGAAGTTTTGTAGTGATAGGACAATGCACAGTGGAGTTATGATAACATCGTGTCCTTTGGCGAAGGAAAATCCTTCGCCGCACATCAATGTTTACACGGTTTGAGGAAACGTCACAATTCTGACCATGATCTAATGACTTGACTGATCTGATTTGAGCTGTATATTGTAAATCAGCCAGGAGCAGTTCATCAAAGTATAAAACTTGTCACTTCCTGTAGCCACCAGGGGGCGCTGTAATTTCAAGTCATAATTTCTGTGTAGATGTCATCAGGATGGCACCCTTGTCTTACATGTCTAGTTTGGACTCGATTGGACAATGTATGTCCGAGATACAGAACCTCGTGTTTTGATGGCGTTTAATCAAACTCAAGACGCCACGCCACGGTCACACGGTGTGACGAAAGGTCAATCTCTTAATCACTTTTTATCTCCATCTTGTTGTGATGGCACTGATCTTAATTTGAAGTTAATCTGATGAAAGCCCTGGGACAAGTGCATCAAGTAAAAATGTGGAATATGGGAAAAAAATGGCCACTTAATCCAAAATGGCGGCCTCCCTGTTTGGTCAAGCATACCTATCCAAGATATTTTTTTGTTTGTTATGAAACGACACATGTCCCGATAGATTTGTATAAATGTCGGCCATCGTAGTGCCGGGGTTGCCCTATAGGGGGCGCTGGTCAGTTTTTTTGCCACGCCCATTTCTTAAAACCATATGAATATCTTCAGGGGGGGGCTGTTGTTACACACATGTAGTTTGAGAGAGATAGAATCATGAACACTGAAGTTACAGCAATTTCGTGTTTCACGGCGATTTGATGACATTTAATGCCACGCCATTCATATGGCGTTTGACGAAAAGTCACGGTAATCTTATGTCTTCATTGTCAATGTCTTGGGACCCATTTGATACAGTTTGACATGGTTGAGGTCAGTGGATGAGGAGAAATTCATCCAAGTGTAAGACAAGCAAAAAACAAGACATTTCCTGTTGCCACCAGGGGGCGCTGCGGTTTTAAGTCATCATTTATGCATAGATGTCATCAGGCGGGGACTATTGTCTTACATGTCTAGTTTGGACTTGATTGGAACATGTATGTCCGAGATACAGATGCCCGTGTTTTGATGGCGTGTAACCAATTTTTAACGCCATGCCACGGTCACACGGTGTGATAAAAAAAAAATCCCTCAATCATTTTTTAACTCCATCTTGTTGTGATGACACTCATCTGAATTTGAAGTTGATCTGATGAAAGCCCTGGGACAAGTACGTAAAAGTAAAAATGTGGGATATTGCCAAAATGGCCACTAAAAGCAAAATGGCGGACTTCCTGTTGCGTTTTTCATAATGCTCCATGAGACTTTTTTTCATGACTGGTCACGATACACCTATATCCAGATTTTGATGAAAATCCGTTATGTGGAAACCTAGGGGCTGGTTCCAGGGGGCGCTGTAGAGCCATTTTGCCACGCCCAATTCCAATTACTCCAGAATACTAAAATATCCGCAGACCTTGAATTTCCTGCAAAGTTTCATAACTTTTTGAGCATGTCTAGACCCTGAAAAAGCCCCCCAAAGGGAAATAATAATAATAATAATAAAAATCCTTACAGATTCAATAGGGCCTCTCACCATTCGGTGCTCGGGCCCTAATAATAATAATAAAAATCCTTACAGATTCAATAGGGCCTCTCACCATTCGGTGCTCGGGCCCTAACTAGGGCTACGTTGTAGCACTTGCGGGCCCGAGCACCCGCACGTTGAAGCCTGTTGCGGTCGGTGGAGAGAGCGATCGATGACCAAGCGCACATCATCGATCGAGCATGCACTTCTCCACGTTGCATGCGTTTTGCGCTCTGCGGCAGTAGGTTTGCCAGTAGGTGGCGCCATCACTATTATTACGCACAGACATATAGATCTGTTCAAGTAGGCGCTCTGATGTAGCGTGAGAAATTTTGTGTCAATTGGACAATGTTTCCGCAACTTAATTTTCACACTGATGAATAGGTGGCGCTATGATCCTGAACTAATATTCATATATGGAGCTGTTCTATTCAGGATTGTGATCATAGGTCAGTAGTTTGGAGCCGGTTGGATAATGCAGAGTGGATTAACAAAGTACTTCCTGTTTCCTGGCGAATCAGTAGGTGGCGCTATGACACTGAGGAAATATTGACACATAGAGCTGTTCAGGCTTGGACTCTGACCATGTGACAGAAGTTTTGTAGTGATAGGACAATGCACAGTGGAGTTATGATAACATCGTGTCCTTTGGCGAAGGAAAATCCTTCGCCGCACATCAATGTTTACACGGTTTGAGGAAACGTCACAATTCTGACCATGATCTAATGACTTGACTGATCTGATTTGAGCTGTATATTGTAAATCAGCCAGGAGCAGTTCATCAAAGTATAAAACATGTCACTTCCTGTAGCCACCAGGGGGCGCTGTAATTTCAAGTCATAATTTCTGTGTAGATGTCATCAGGATGGCACCCTTGTCTTACATGTCTAGTTTGGACTCGATTGGACAATGTATGTCCGAGATACAGAACCTTGTGTTTTGATGGCGTTTAATCAAACTCAAGACGCCACGCCACGGTCACACGGTGTGACGAAAGGTCAATCTCTTAATCACTTTTTATCTCCATCTTGTTGTGATGGCACTGATCTTAATTTGAAGTTAATCTGATGAAAGCCCTGGGACAAGTGCATCAAGTAAAAATGTGGAATATGGAAAAAAAATGGCCACTTAATCCAAAATGGCGGCCTCCCTGTTTGGTCAAGCATACCTATCCAAGATATTTTTTTGTTTGTTATGAAACGACACATGTCCCGATAGATTTGTATAAATGTCGGCCATCGTAGTGCCGGGGTTGCCCTATAGGGGGCGCTGGTCAGTTTTTTTGCCACGCCCATTTCTTAAAACCATATGAATATCTTCAGGGGGGGGCTGTTGTTACACACATGTAGTTTGAGAGAGATAGAATCATGAACACTGAAGTTACAGCAATTTCGTGTTTCACGGCGAGTTGATGAACTTTAATGCCACGCCATTCATATGGCGTTTGACGAAAAGTCACGGTAATCTTATGTCTTCATTGTCAATGTCTTGGGACCCATTTGATACAGTTTGACATGGTTGAGGTCAGTGGATGAGGAGAAATTCATCCAAGTGTAAGACAAGCAAAAAACAAGACATTTCCTGTTGCCACCAGGGGGCGCTGCGGTTTTAAGTCATCATTTATGCATAGATGTCATCAGGCGGGGACTATTGTCTTACATGTCTAGTTTGGACTTGATTGGAACATGTATGTCCGAGATACAGATGCCCGTGTTTTGATGGCGTGTAACCAATTTTTAACGCCATGCCACGGTCACACGGTGTGATAAAAAAAAAATCCCTCAATCATTTTTTATCTCCATCTTGTTGTGATGACACTCATCTGAATTTGAAGTTGATCTGATGAAAGCCCTGGGACAAGTACGTAAAAGTAAAAATGTGGGATATTGCCAAAATGGCCACTAAAAGCAAAATGGCGGACTTCCTGTTGCGTTTTTCATAATGCTCCATGAGACTTTTTTTCATGACTGGTCACGATACACCTATATCCAGATTTTGATGAAAATCCGTTATGTGGAAACCTAGGGGCTGGTTCCAGGGGGCGCTGTAGAGCCATTTTGCCACGCCCAATTCCAATTACTCCAGAATACTAAAATATCCACAGACCTTGAATTTCCTGCAAAGTTTCATAACTTTTTGAGCATGTCTAGACCCTGAAAAAGCCCCCCAAAGGGAAATAATAATAATAATAATAATAACTAGGGCTACGTTGTAGCACTGGCGGGCCCGAGCACCCGCACGTTGAAGCCTGTTGCGGTCGGTGGAGAGAGCGATCGATGACCAAGCGCACATCATCGATCGAGCATGCACTTCTCCACGTTGCATGCGTTTTGCGCTCTGCGGCAGTAGGTTTGCCAGTAGGTGGCGCCATCACTATTATTACGCACAGACATATAGATCTGTTCAAGTAGGCGCTCTGATGTAGCGTGAGAAATTTTGTGTCAATTGGACAATGTTTCCGCAACTTAATTTTCACACTGATCAATAGGTGGCGCTATGATCCTGAACTAATATTCATATATGGAGCTGTTCTATTCAGGATTGTGATCATAGGTCAGTAGTTTGGAGCCGGTTGGATAATGCAGAGTGGATTAACAAAGTACTTCCTGTTTCCTGGCGAATCAGTAGGTGGCGCTATGACACTGAGGAAATATTGACACATAGAGCTGTTCAGGCTTGGACTCTGACCATGTGACAGAAGTTTTGTAGTGATAGGACAATGCACAGTGGAGTTATGATAACATCGTGTCCTTTGGCGAAGGAAAATCCTTCGCCGCACATCAATGTTTACACGGTTTGAGGAAACGTCACAATTCTGACCATGATCTAATGACTTGACTGAGCTGATTTGAGCTATATATTGTAAATCAGCCAGGAGCAGTTCATCAAAGTATAAAACATGTCACTTCATGTTGCCACCAGGGGGCGCTGTGATTTCAAGTCATAATTTCTGTGTAGAAGTCATCAGGATGGCACCCTTGTCTTACATGTCTAGTTTGGACTCGATTGGACAATGTATGTCCGAGATACAGAACCTCGTGTTTTGATGGCGTTTAATCAAACTCAAGACGCCACGCCACGGTCACACGGTGTGACGAAAGGTCAATCTCTTAATCACTTTTTATCTCCATCTTGTTGTGATGGCACTGATCTTAATTTG